>NC_068310.1:36049990-36287490 GCF_025860055.1 Xyrauchen texanus | reverse complement strand
CACCTTTTAGTCCATGTATATTAGCTTTGGGTACAGCTAGTGCAGGCGATTTCATATTGGGGTCCGGGTGCCCCCAGGGGGCCGCAAAAAAATCAGAGAAGAAAAACTGTAATATATAATTATAATTCTTAAATTATTGGTTTAATCACTATTACTTTATTGTATTGAAAGCCATAGTAAGAAATAAAGAGAAATACAAATAAATTGGCATATAATGTCATATATTATGACTAAACAAATCTTATTTGTAAGAAAAAAAGGGTTGTAATTCACTATTTTCTGTAAAGCTGCATTAAAACAATATTTGTTGTTTTAATATATATTTGTACAAAATAATTTATGTAGCGTTTTTCACAATAAATACAAATATTTGGGGGCTTGGGTATCTCAGCGAGAATTGACGCCGACTACCACACCTGGAGTTGCGAGTTAAAATACGGGGCATGTTGAGTGACACCAGCCAGGTCTCCTAACCAAATTGGCCCGGTTGCTTGTGGGTCCTTTTATAGACAATATTGATAAGAGTCAGCAGGCTGATGCAAGTAAAAAAAAAATATTATAATAATTATCACTTATTTTAAGGGTCAATAATGCTCATTTATTATGATTTTTTTTGTCCAGATCTAGGTCAAGTTATTAAAAAAAGGCATTAAATACACACAAAACAATTACTTGAATACACCTCTACTACGATGAATACACCTTTACTACACCTCTACTACGATGAATACACCTTTACTACACCTCTACTATGATGAATACACCTTTACTACACCTCTACTATAATGAATACACCTTTACTACAACTCTACTATAATGAATACACCTCTACTATAATGAATACATTTACATTTACATTTACATTTACATTTATGCATTTGGCAGACGCTTTTATCCAAAGCGACTTACAGTGCACTTATTACAGGGACAATCCCCCCGGAGCAACCTGGAGTTAAGTGCCTTGCTCAAGGGTCCAACAGTGGCATCTTGGTGGTGCTGGGGCTTGAACCCCGACCTTCTGGTCAGTAACCCTGAGCCTCAACCACTGAGCCACCACTGCCCCAGTAGTAGAATACACCTCTACTACACCTTTACTACACCTCTACTATAATGAATACACCTCAAATACACCTCTACTATAAAGACTACACCTTTACTACACCTCTACTATAACGAATACACCTCAAATACACCTCTACTATAAAGACTACACCTTTACTACACCTCTACTATAACGAATACACCTTTACTACACCTCTACTATAATGAATACACCTTTACTACAACTCTACTATAATGAATACACCTTTACTACAACTCTACTATAATGAATACACCTCTACTACAACTCTACTATAATGAATACACCTCTACTACAACTCTACTATAATGAATACACCTCTACTATAATGAATACACCTTTACTACACCTCTACTATAATGAATACACCTCAAATACACCTCTACTATAAAGACTACACCTCTACTATACCTCTACTATAATGAATACACCTTTACTACACCTCTACTATGATGAATACACCTTTACTACACCTCTACTATAATGAATACACCTCTACTATAATGAATACACCTTTACTACACCTCTACTATAATGAATACACCTCAAATACACCTCTACTATAAAGACTACACCTTTACTACACCTCTACTATAATGAATACACCTTTACTACACCTCTACTATAATGAATACACCTCAAATACACCTCTACTATAATGAATACACCTCCACTACAACTCTACTTTAATGAATACACCTCTACTATAATGAATACACCTTTACTACACCTCTACTATAATGAATACACCTCAAATACACCTCTACTATAAAGACTACACCTCTACTATAATGAATACACCTTTACTACACCTCTACTATGATGAATACACCTCTACTATAATGAATACACCTTTACTACACCTCTACTATAATGAATACACCTCAAATACACCTCTACTATAAAGACTACACCTCTACTATAATGAATACACCTCTACTATAATGAATACACCTTTACTACACCTCTACTATAATGAATACACCTCAAATACACCTCTACTATAAAGACTACACCTCTACTATAATGAATACACCTTTACTACAACTCTACTATGATGAATACACCTCTACTATAAAGACGACACCTTTACTACACCTCTACTATAATGAATACACCTTTACTACACCTCTACTATAATGAATACACCTCAAATACACCTCTACTATAATGAATACACCTCAAATACACCTCTACTATAAAGACTACACCTTTACTACACCTCTACTATAATGAATACACCTTTACTACACCTCTACTATAATGAATAAACCTTTACTACACATCTACTATAGTGAATAAACCTTTACTACACCTCTACTATAATGAATACACCTTTACTACAATTCTACTATAATGAATACACCTTTACTACAACTCTACTATAATAAATACACCTCAACTACACCTCTACTATAAAAAATACACCTCATCTACACCTCTACTATGATGAATACACCTTTACTACACCTCTACTATAATAAATACACCTCATCTACACCTCTACTATGATGAATACACCTCTACTACACCTCTACTATGATGAATACACCTTTACTACACCTCTACTATGATGAATACACCTTTACTACACCTCTACAATAATGAATACACCTTTACTACATCTCTACTATAATGAATACACCTTTACTACAACTCTACTATAATGAATACACCTTTACTACACCTCTACTATGATGAATACACCTTTACTACACCTCTACTATGATGAATACACCTTTACTACACCTCTACTATAATGAATACACCTTTACTACACCTCTACTATAATGAATACACCTCTAGTATAATGAATAAATCTTTACTACACCTCTACTATGATGAATACACCTTTACTACACCTCTACTATGATGAATACACCTCTACTACACCTCTACTATAATGAATACACCTTTACTACACCTCTACTATAATGAATACACCTCTATTATAATGAATAAACCTTTACTACACCTCTACTATAATGAATACACCTTTACTACACCTCTACTATGATGAATACACCTTTACTACACCTCTACTATGATGAATACACCTCTACTACACCTCTACTATAATGAATACACCTTTACTACACCTCTACTAAGATGAATACACCTTTACTACACCTCTACTATGATGAATACACCTCTACTACACCTCTACTATAATGAATACACCTTTACTACACCTCTACTATGATGAATACACCTCTACTACACCTCTACTATAATGAATACACCTTTACTACACCTCTACTAAGATGAATACATCTTTACTACACCTCTACTATGATGAATAAACCTTTACTACACCTCTACTATGATGAATACACCTTTACTACACCTCTACTATGATGAATACACCTTTACTACACCTCTACTATGATGAATACACCTCTACTACACCTCTACTATAATGAATACACCTTTACTACACCTCTACTATAAAGACTACACCTTTACTACACCTCTACTATAACGAATACACCTTTACTACACCTCTACTATAATGAATACACCTTTACTACAACTCTACTATAATGAATACACCTTTACTACAACTCTACTATAATGAATACACCTCTACTACAACTCTACTATAATGAATACACCTCTACTACAACTCTACTATAATGAATACACCTTTACTACACCTCTACTATAATGAATACACCTCAAATACACCTCTACTATAAAGACTACACCTCTACTATACCTCTACTATAATGAATACACCTTTACTACACCTCTACTATGATGAATACACCTCTACTATAATGAATACACCTTTACTACACCTCTACTATAATGAATACACCTCAAATACACCTCTACTATAAAGACTACACCTTTACTACACCTCTACTATAATGAATACACCTTTACTACACCTCTACTATAATGAATACACCTCAAATACACCTCTACTATAATGAATACACCTCCACTACAACTCTACTATAATGAATACACCTCTACTATAATGAATACACCTTTACTACACCTCTACTATAATGAATACACCTCAAATACACCTCTACTATAAAGACTACACCTCTACTATAATGAATACACCTTTACAACACCTCTATTATGATGAATACACCTCTACTATAATGAATACACCTTTACTACACCTCTACTATAATGAATACACCTCAAATACACCTCTAATATAAAGACTACACCTCTACTATAATGAATACACCTTTACTACACCTCTACTATGATGAATACACCTCTACTATAAAGACTACACCTTTACTACACCTCTACTATAATGAATACACCTTTACTACACCTCTACTATAATGAATACACCTCAAATACACCTCTACTATAATGAATACACCTCAAATACACCTCTACTATAATTAATACACCTTTACTACACCTCTACTATAATGAATAAACCTTTACTACACATCTACTATAGTGAATAAACCTTTACTACACCTCTACTATAATGAATACACCTTTACTACAATTCTACTATAATGAATACACCTTTACTACAACTCTACTATAATAAATACACCTCAACTACACCTCTACTATAATAAATACACCTCATCTACACCTCTACTACGATGAATACACCTTTACTACACCTCTACTATAATAAATACACCTCATCTACACCTTTACTATGATGAATACACCTCTACTACACCTCTACTATGATGAATACACCTTTACTACACCTCTACTATGATGAATACACCTTTACTACACCTCTACAATAATGAATACACCTTTACTACATCTCTACTATAATGAATACACCTTTACTACACCTCTACTATAATGAATACACCTTTACTACACCTCTACTATGATGAATACACCTTTACCTCAACTCTACTATAATGAATACACCTTTACTACACCTCTACTATAATGAATACACCCCTATTATAATGAATAAACCTTTACTACACCTCTACTATGATGAATACACCTTTACTACACCTCTACTATGATGAATACACCTTTACTACACCTCTACTATGATGAATAGGCCTACACCTTTACTACAACTCTACTATAATGAATACACCTTTACTACACCTCTACTATAATGAATACACCTCTATTATAATGAATAAACCTTTACTACACCTCTACTATGATGAATACACCTTTACTACACCTCTACTATGATGAATACACCTCTACTACACCTCTACTATAATGAATACACCTTTACTACACCTCTACTATAATGAATACACCTCCATTATAATGAATAAACCTTTACTACACCTCTACTATAATGAATACACCTTTACTACACCTCTACTATGATGAATACACCTTTACTACACCTCTACTATGATGAATACACCTCTACTACACCTCTACTATAATGAATACACCTTTACTACACCTCTACTAAGATGAATACACCTTTACTACACCTCTACTATGATGAATACACCTCTACTAGACCTCTACTATAATGAATACACCTTTACTACACCTCTACTATGATGAATACACCTTTACTACACCTCTACTATGATGAATACACCTCTACTACACCTCTACTATAATGAATACACCTTTACTACACCTCTACTAAGATGAATACACCTTTACTACACCTCTACTATGATGAATACACCTTTACTACACCTCTACTATGATGAATACACCTCTACTACACCTCTACTATAATGAATACACCTTTACTACACCTCTACTAAGATGAATACACCTTTACTACACCTCTACTATGATGAATACACCTTTACTACACCTCTACTATGATGAATACACCTTTACTACACCTCTACTATGATGAATACACCTCTACTACACCTCTACTATAATGAATACACCTTTACTACACCTCTACTATAATGAATACACCTCTATTATAATGAATAAACCTTTACTACACCTCTACTATGATGAATACACCTTTACTACACCTCTACTATGATGAATACACCTTTACTACATCTCTACTATAATGAATAGGCCTACACCTTTACTACAACTCTACTATAATGAATACACCTTTACTACACCTCTACTATAATGAATACACCTCTATTATAATGAATAAACCTTTACTACACCTCTACTATGATGAATACACCTTTACTACACCTCTACTATGATGAATACACCTCTACTACACCTCTACTATAATGAATACACCTTTACTACACCTCTACTATAATGAATACACCTTTACTACACCTCTACTATGATGAATACACCTCTACTATAATGAATACACCTTTACTACACCTCTACTATAATGAATACACCTCAAATACACCTCTACTATAAAGACTACACCTTTACTACACCTCTACTATAATGAATACACCTCAAATACACCTCTACTATAATGAATACACCTCCACTACAACTCTACTATAATGAATACACCTCTACTATAATGAATACACCTTTACTACACCTCTACTATAATGAATACACCTCAAATACACCTCTACTATAAAGACTACACCTCTACTATAATGAATACACCTTTACTACACCTCTACTATGATGAATACACCTCTACTATAATGAATACACCTTTACTACACCTCTACTATAATGAATACACCTCAAATACACCTCTACTATAAAGACTACACCTCTACTATAATGAATACACCTTTACTACACCTCTACTATGATGAATACACCTCTACTATAATGAATACACCTTTACTACACCTCTACTATAATGAATACACCTCAAATACACCTCTAATATAAAGACTACACCTCTACTATAATGAATACACCTTTACTACACCTCTACTATGATGAATACACCTCTACTATAAAGACTACACCTTTACTACACCTCTACTATAATGAATACACCTTTACTACACCTCTACTATAATGAATACACCTCAAATACACCTCTACTATAATGAATACACCTCAAATACACCTCTACTATAATGAATAAACCTTTACTACACATCTACTATAGTGAATACACCTTTACTACACCTCTACTATAATGAATAAACCTTTACTACACATCTACTATAGTGAATAAACCTTTACTACACCTCTACTATAATGAATACATCTTTACTACAATTCTACTATAATGAATACACCTTTACAACAACTCTACTATAATAAATACACCTCAACTACACCTCTACTATAATAAATACACCTCATCTACACCTCTACTACTGATGAATACACCTTTACTACACCTCTACTATAATAAATACACCTCATCTACACCTCTACTATGATGAATACACCTCTACTACACCTCTACTATGATGAATACACCTTTACTACACCTCTACTATGATGAATACACCTTTACTACACCTCTACAATAATGAATACACCTTTACTACACCTCTACTATAATGAATACACCTTTACTACACCTCTACTATAATGAATACACCTTTACTACACCTCTACTATGATGAATACACCTTTACTACACCTCTACTATGATGAATACACCTTTACTACAACTCTACTATAATGAATACACCTTTACTACACCTCTACTATAATGAATACACCTCTATTATAATGAATAAACCTTTACTACACCTCTACTATGATGAATACACCTTTACTACACCTCTACTATGATGAATACACCTTTACTACATCTCTACTATAATGAATAGGCCTACACCTTTACTACAACTCTACTATAATGAATACACCTTTACTACACCTCTACTATAATGAATACACCTCTATTATAATGAATAAACCTTTACTACACCTCTACTATGATGAATACACCTTTACTACACCTCTACTATGATGAATACACCTCTACTACACCTCTACTATAATGAATACACCTTTACTACACCTCTACTATAATGAATACACCTCCATTATAATGAATAAACCTTTACTACACCTCTACTATAATGAATACACCTTTACTACACCTCTACTATGATGAATACACCTTTACTACACCTCTACTATGATGAATACACCTCTACTACACCTCTACTATAATTAATACACCTTTACTACACCTCTACTAAGATGAATACACCTTTACTACACCTCTACTATGATGAATACACCTCTACTAGACCTCTACTATAATGAATACACCTTTACTACACCTCTACTATGATGAATACACCTTTACTACACCTCTACTATGATGAATACACCTCTACTACACCTCTACTATAATGAATACACCTTTACTACACCTCTACTAAGATGAATACACCTTTACTACACCTCTACTATGATGAATACACCTTTACTACACCTCTACTATGATGAATACACCTTTACTACACCTCTACTATGATGAATACACCTCTACTACACCTCTACTATAATGAATACACCTTTACTACACCTCTACTATAATGAATACACCTCTATTATAATGAATAAACCTTTACTACACCTCTACTATGATGAATACACCTTTACTACACCTCTACTATGATGAATACACCTTTACTACATCTCTACTATAATGAATAGGCCTACACCTTTACTACAACTCTACTATAATGAATACACCTTTACTACACCTCTACTATAATGAATACACCTCTATTATAATGAATAAACCTTTACTACACCTCTACTATGATGAATACACCTTTACTACACCTCTACTATGATGAATACACCTCTACTACACCTCTACTATAATGAATACACCTTTACTACACCTCTACTATAATGAATACACCTTTACTACACCTCTACTATGATGAATACACCTCTACTATAATGAATACACCTTTACTACACCTCTACTATAATGAATACACCTCAAATACACCTCTATTATAAAGACTACACCTTTACTACACCTCTACTATAATGAATACACCTTTACTACACCTCTACTATAATGAATACACCTCAAATACACCTCTACTATAATGAATACACCTCCACTACAACTCTACTATAATGAATACACCTCTACTATAATGAATACACCTTTACTACACCTCTACTATAATGAATACACCTCAAATACACCTCTACTATAAAGACTACACCTCTACTATAATGAATACACCTTTACTACACCTCTACTATGATGAATACACCTCTACTATAATGAATACACCTTTACTATAATGAATACACCTCAAATACACCTCTACTATAAAGACTACAACTCTACTATAATGAATACACCTTTACTACACCTCTACTATGATGAATACACCTCTACTATAAAGACTACACCTTTACTACACCTCTACTATAATGAAGACACCTTTACTACACCTCTACTATAATGAATACACCTCAAATACACCTCTACTATAATGAATACACCTCAAATACACCTCTACTATAAAGACTACACCTTTACTACACCTCTACTATAATGAATACACCTTTACTACACCTCTACTATAATGAATAAACCTTTACTACACATCTACTATAGTGAATAAACCTTTACTACACCTCTACTATAATGAATACACCTTTACTACAATTCTACTATAATGAATACACCTTTACTACAACTCTACTATAATAAATACACCTCAACTACACCTCTACTATAATAAATACACCTCATCTACACCTCTACTACGATGAATACACCTTTACTACACCTCTACTATAATAAATACACCTCATCTACACCTCTACTATGATGAATACACCTCTACTACACCTCTACTATGATGAATACACCTTTACTACACCTCTACTATGATGAATACACCTTTACTACACCTCTACAATAATGAATACACCTTTACTACATCTCTACTATAATGAATACACCTTTACTACACCTCTACTATAATGAATACACCTTTACTACACCTCTACTATGATGAATACACCTTTACTACACCTCTACTATGATGAATACACCTTTACTACAACTCTACTATAATGAATACACCTTTACTACACCTCTACTATAATGAATACACCTCTATTATAATGAATAAACCTTTACTACACCTCTACTATGATGAATACACCTTTACTACACCTCTACTATGATGAATACACCTTTACTACATCTCTACTATAATGAATAGGCCTACACCTTTACTACAACTCTACTATAATGAATACACCTTTACTACACCTCTACTATAACGAATACACCTCCATTATAATGAATAAACCTTTACTACACCTCTACTATAATGAATACACCTTTACTACACCTCTACTATGATGAATACACCTTTACTACACCTCTACTATGATGAATACACCTCTACTACACCTCTACTATAATGAATACACCTTTACTACACCTCTACTAAGATGAATACACCTTTACTACACCTCTACTATGATGAATACACCTCTACTAGACCTCTACTATAATGAATACACCTTTACTACACCTCTACTATAATGAATACACCTCAAATACACCTCTACTATAATGAATACACCTCAAATACACCTCTACTATAAAGACTACACCTTTACTACACCTCTACTATAATGAATACACCTTTACTACACCTCTACTATAATGAATAAACCTTTACTACACATCTACTATAGTGAATAAACCTTTACTACACCTCTACTATAATGAATACACCTTTACTACAATTCTACTATAATGAGTACACCTTTACTACAACTCTACTATAATAAATACACCTCAACTACACCTCTACTATAATAAATACACCTCATCTACACCTCTACTACGATGAATACACCTTTACTACACCTCTACTATAATAAATACACCTCATCTACACCTCTACTATGATGAATACACCTCTACTACACCTCTACTATGATGAATACACCTTTACTACACCTCTACTATGATGAATACACCTTTACTACACCTCTACAATAATGAATACACCTTTACTACATCTCTACTATAATGAATACACCTTTACTACACCTCTACTATAATGAATACACCTTTACTACACCTCTACTATGATGAATACACCTTTACTACACCTCTACTATGATGAATACACCTTTACTACACCTCTACTATAATGAATACACCTCTATTATAATGAATAAACCTTTACTACACCTCTACTATGATGAATACACCTTTACTACACCTCTACTATGATGAATACACCTTTACTACATCTCTACTATAATGAATAGGCCTACACCTTTACTACAACTCTACTATAATGAATACACCTTTACTACACCTCTACTATAATGAATACACCTCTATTATAATGAATAAACCTTTACTACACCTCTACTATGATGAATACACCTTTACTACACCTCTACTATGATGAATACACCTCTACTACACCTCTACTATAATGAATACACCTTTACTACACCTCTACTATAATGAATACACCTTTACTACACCTCTACTAAGATGAATACACCTTTACTACACCTCTACTATGATGAATACACCTCTACTAGACCTCTACTATAATGAATACACCTTTACTACACCTCTACTATGATGAATACACCTTTACTACACCTCTACTATGATGAATACACCTCTACTACACCTCTACTATGATGAATACACCTCTACTACACCTCTACTATAATGAATACACCTTTACTACACCTCTACTAAGATGAATACACCTTTACTACACCTCTACTATGATGAATACACCTTTACTACACCTCTACTATGATGAATACACCTTTACTACACCTCTACTATGATGAATACACCTCTACTACACCTCTACTATAATGAATACACCTTTACTACACCTCTACTAAGATGAATACACCTTTACTACACCTCTACTATGATGAATACACCTTTACTACACCTCTACTATGATGAATACACCTCTACTACACCTCTACTATAATGAGTACACCTTTACTACACCTCTACTAAGATGAATACACCTTTACTACACCTCTACTATAATGAATACACCTTTACTACACCTCTAGTATAATGAATACACCTCAAATACACCTCTACTATAATGAATACACCTTTACTACACCTCTACTATAATGAATAGGCCTACACCTCTACTACACCTCTACTATAATGAATACACCTCTACTATAGGCAAGGCATGTTTTGCTCAGGTCAAAAAGCAACATAAACACAAAGATTACATCTATATTCACTTGTATGTTTTAAGCTAGATTTTCAAAAGCTGCCTTATTTTTAATCACCTTGGACAACCTTATTTGTTAATGACCATTAAACTAAAATTCACATAAACCTTTTGAAACAGAAAAATGAGCACTATGCATTGACAAGAATATTGGTAGATTTCAGAACTGACCACTTATATTAATTAGCCAATTCTGATCATCAAAAATGGGTTTATTAATCGGCCTGACTGATATCTCTGTCTTTTAGTGTCTGATTCTTTATATTCCTGTTTGTAAAAACAATCAGTCTAGTGTTTCCAAACACATGTCAATGTTTAAAGACAGGTAATCTTGTAAGTTTGTGTGTGTGTGTGTGTGTGTCACTGAATGTGTGCACCATTTCTCATTAATAAATAAAGACTGACAGTCAGAAATGGGTCAGGCACACACACACACACACACACACACACACACACACACGGTTTCCTTGTGATGACAACAGACCACACCTTCCACACTGGACAAAGAGCACACAAGGAAAACTCCATATAAACACTGAATATCACATCAGATTTGAGTCATCTCTGCATTATTCTGAAATACTACCAGCATGTGCCACAACTGTACCTTTAGATACAGAATTATTTTTATTGAAATGTAGCATATACTTCCAATATATGAATGTAAAATATGTTTTTATAGTAAAAGGTCATTATGCTAAAAACAAACAATGTCTATGTTTGGACTGGAATACTAGTGTACAGCTTAATGCATACTATGCAATATATACTACTGTATAATCTATAAAAAATATATAAATACATAGTTCACAGTATGCATCAATAAACAGCTTGGAGTTGTGAGTTCAAATCCAGGGTGTGCTGAGTGACTCCAGTGAGGTCTCCTAAGCAACCAAATTGGCCCAGTTGCTAGGAAGGGTAGAGTCACGTTGGGTAACCTCCTCATGGTCGAGATTAAGTGGTTCTCGCTCTCAATGGGGCGCGATTTAAGTTGTGCATGGTTCGCAGGGAGCAGCATGTGCCTCCACATGCTGTGAGTCTCTGTGGTGTCATGCATTGGGCGTATGGAGTGGTGGTGGCGTAGTGGACTAAAGCACATAACTGGTAATCAGAAGGTCACTGGTTCGATCCCCACAGCCACCACCATGGTGTCCTTGAGCAAGACACTTAATCCAGGTTGCTCCGGGGGGGATTGTCCCTGTATTAAGTGCACTGTAAGTCGCTTTGGATAAAAGCATCTGCCAAATGCATAAATGTAAATGTAAATGCCACATGATAAGATGTGCGGATCGAACGTCTCAGACGCGGAGGCAACAGAGACTTGTCCTCTGCCAACAGGACTGAGGTGAGTAACCGCACCACCATGAGGACCTAGTAAGCATTGTAATTGCTTACTATTATAATAAAAAAAATTAAAGAAATATTGCGGCTGAAATTAGGCTACTTCATTTTCATTCGTCACCCTGGTACATACAATTTACATACTGCAAAAAATACAGCAGTATGATAGTACACCATATATAATGAATGTAAAATGACAGGCTTCTTAAAGAGACAGCATCGATTATCAGCATCTGTTTAGGCTGATATTGGAAACAGTCAATATAAAGTTGTTTTTTTGTTTTGTTTTTCAAATTAAAAATGTGCCAAACAAAAAGCTAAACAGTTAACAGCCTTTGTCCCATACATTACAATGTTTTGATGCATTATGGAATTACTTCAAAACCAATATTTGAGATTCTGTGTTATAATTGTTTTTCAAGGTTAAATACTTTAGCATATCCATGGCCCAAATATCAGCTGTTGCTCATAATATTTAATAATCGGCTATTGTATCAGACTTCATTGATGCACCTTTAGCTTTAATGGAGATTACTGTTGTTTATTATGGGCCATGTCCTGAAGGGACTAGCCCTTATTGTATCCGTTAGTATTATTATTATTATTATTATTATTCTGACTGGGAGTCTATAGCAGTCCTATGAACCGTACATAAGAAAATTATTCAATTTGGCACACTGATAGAGGTGGGCATGAATAGCCCCTATACCAAATTTGGGGTCTCTAGGTCATACTCTCTAGCGCCACCACCAGTTCAAATATTCACTTTTCTTTGGCGTGTATCTTTTGAACCGTTTGTCCAACAGACACAATTATTTTTTTGTCTGATGACTCTCCTCTTGATGTCATCTTGGATTATGACATTTACTGTTTAAACTTTTCACGTCCTTCAAATTTGTCCGATTTGTCCAAACGATGGCTCAAAATAATCTCCAGACTAAGCCGCACAGAACTGACCAGAAATCCTTTTAATTTGTGTTAGCATTCAGAAATTATGCCAATGCAAAGTTACAATTAAAATGGATTTGAGGCTGAATCTCGGCAATTCTTTGTACTTTCTAAACCAAATTTGTTATGCTTTATTTAGGACCATGATCAGAGGTAACATGCAAAGTTTGGTGACAGTACCTATGGGTCAAGAAATGTCAAAATTTTATATTTTTGCCTGTAACTATAACTTGAAACGTTTGTCCTAAAAATATGAGTTTGGTGTCTTTGGATTCCTTGGGTCATGAGGATTTCAACAATATCAATTTTTCCAACATCAGCCATATAACCCCGCCACCATTTTGAATTATATGAAAAGGTAATGCATATTTAAAACACTTTGTCCAGTTTGAATGAAAATTGGAAGGGGGCTTCGACATCATGTCTTGAGGGTACCTTAGCAATTTGGAGTGTCACATAGAGATCAAAATGCTTAGTCAATTTAAACAAAACTATTAATGTATCATTGCTTCCTTATTCTATGTTACCTACAGCCACTGCACATGAACTAACACATTCACACACAGGTGCTCTGTAATAATCACTAACAGCTATTTCAGTCTGCAGGATTAGTGATGTCACAATGAGGCTGGTATTTTTGTACTCTGATAAGACCCAAGATGGTCCACACACACACACACACACACACACACACACACACACACACACACACACACACACACACACACACACACACACACACACCTCCCCAAAACAGACTAGAGCCATAGCCATTACACTCTGTGTCTATTGGGTCATTTTGGGACAATTCCATTTTTGCCATTGACCATGTCTCATGGCCGTCATCCCGGGGGGCATCACATCGACAGATGTAACGAGTGTGTTGCGCCCAGCACAAATCGGTACCAAAAAGTACCATAGTACTACAATGTTTTTTGGGCATGCACTATGGTTTCAGATGGAAGACTATGATGGGCCTGAAATTCATGTAAAACAAAAATACAATTCTTCCTTAATTTCAGTATCATGGTAGCCTATATATCAAAGAACCAGATGGTATTAGTATCTGATACCATCACTGTACCACCGTACAGAAGTGAGGGTGAGAAATGCACGTACCTTCACCGTAAGCTTTGGCAAACAGCCAGCGGAGGTTGGCTTCTATCTTGGCCCGAGCTGAGTCGTACATTTCCAGAGGAACAATTTCAAGGCCCCCCTCAACCGAATCCACTCTTCTCTGGCCACCGTCCCCATCTGCCAATGCTCCTCCATCCATCCTAAACATACACAATATTGTCAGTGCCCAACACTAGAGTCATTGAAAACATTGTAGAATATCCAGGCTGCACTTTTCGCTTAAAATTAGGGGTGGGTAAAAATACAGTTTTATCTTAATATGAATGATCTCGATATCACACCATAAACCCCAATATCAATCTTTTCCTCTATGTGCAACCCTCCACTACAATGCAAGGAAATCATTCACATTCGCAACCAAATGTTCCGCTATATGCGCTAGCTCTATGAGGTGAGCTAGCGTGCAAGCTAATTGTGTTGAATAAGTGTGTATATGTAGGTGGGTCTGTAATACAAGCGTTAAAATGTGTCATTTTTCAAATGATGCATCAGAGTAAAAGTGTTTTGATATCATAACACAGCAGTGTGTGAGTAATAGCAGAGACCATTTAGCAGAGATGTGCCACTTCGATTTAAATTAATGGGAGAAATTGGAACGCCCAACCAAGACAATCTAGTGCCCAACGGTCAACGGATTTAAAAAGGAAGTCCCGCCTTAAAGGTAAAAGATGCACAATTTATGATACCAGTGTTGTCAGATTTTACTTCTGATTTTAAATATGTTCTTTGATCGTAATCTTGAACAACCGTTTTTGAGATTTCGGTGTCTCCCCATTCAAGTAGATAGGTGCTGCACTAGCATGACAGGAAATACCCTCGCGAGAGCATTGCAAAGATGGCCGACAGTGGACTGACTTGCTATAAACACTTTGAAATGCCCAATTCCCAATGCGCTCAAGGTCCCCATGGTGGCCCCTTCAATCCGGGTGGTGGAGGACGAATCTCAGTTGCCTCCGCGTCTGAGACCGTCAATCCGCGCATCTTATCAAGTGGCTTGTTGAGCGCGTTACCGTGGAGACCTACTGCATGTGGACGCTTCACCCTATTCTCCACGGCATCCCCGCACCGCCCCACCAAGAGCGAACCACATTATAGCGACCACGAGGAGGTTACCTCATGTGACTCTACCCTCCCTAGCAACCGGACTAATTGGTTGCTTAGGAAACCTGGCTGGAGTCACTCAGCATACCCTAGATTTGAACTTTCAAATCCAGGCGCAGTAGTCAGCGTCTTTTCTTGCTGAGCTACCCAGGCCCCCAAAATTTTGTTATTGTAACGCTCAGTCTACACGACTTCAATTTCAGTGTGTTCCTCACACAAATCTGTCGTATGGTTATAGAAGACTTGGAATACAGTACACAAGTCGTATAGACCACTACTTAATGGTATTTGTTGTCCTTTTTGGAGCTTGACAGCTGTAGTGACATCTACTTTCATTATATGGAATAGTGCAGCCTGGACATTCTTCTAAACATCTCCTTTTTGGTTTCCACAGAAGAGAATAGGGGTTTTCATTTTTAAAGCTAATTATGTTTTTAATGTGTAAAGACAGCTAACACCTTGCAAGCATTCTAAAAATAAGCATGGCACTAAGATGACTTTTTGGACATGTATCATGGTAGTACCATGGTATTCTTTGAAGTACCTTGGGGTAACATGTAAATACAACGGTATTGAATATGATAATTATTGAGTATCATAGTATATATCGAAGTACCATCACTGATTTAAAAACCATGCAAATACAATGGTATATCACATGCACAAATGTACAAATGCAATGTTTCAGTTACTGGAATGGGACGAGACATAATCGATAAATGACTATTGAAAAGTGATGAGTGTAAGCTTTAAAATAATGTAATCATAAGGCGTTTTTCCATGTGCAATCAATCCCTTATGAATGCACAACAAATGATGGTCAGCAAACGAGATATGATGAATGAATGGGACTGCTTTACTATCACAGAGATCTAATATATGTGCACCTGTCAGCGGCCAAAAACAGAACATCATCCCGACCTAGAGATAATCTGAGTTCAAATTACCTTGAACCCCGCGGGAAATCCACAATCCAGCTTTGAAACTGTCCGAATATCGCCGATGCTTTTGATTAGAGATCTCTCAGCCGTCTGATCAGTCACCCCTCCCCGCCCAGCAACGCAATCCAATCCAGCGCGGCCTCCGCTACATGACAACTGCACGCGACGCTCATATATACAGGAATTATGACGTAAACTGATGAAATGTGTTTACAAAATGTAACAGTTCAAAAATGCATATTTGCACGTGGCTCTCCCGCCACCCGGACGCTTTTAGATTGTCTGGCTGCCGTTGTCATGGGGAGACGCCGTCGGTGGATTCTCCCGGTGTTATGGCTATATATTGCGCGCTCATGAAGGGCTAGTGCGCATGCGTGCGCGAGTACCGGAGCGTCGCGAGATGATTCAGGCAAATGGTACCAAAACCAATGATGTCAATCATTCCTTTCAGTGTTTTACAACATATACATTTATTTTCATATCTGGTACTTTCCTGCAAAACATATTTTCTTACTCAGTATTTTTTGTCTTCTTTTTCAGTAAAAAATATCAAGTTTAATGTTCTTGTGTATGATATCGAGTCTTGTTTACAAAAAATCTAGCAAAATATGTGAGATTAAAGGAATAGTTATCTCCAAAACTGAAAATGCTATCATAGTTTACTCGCTATCATGGCATACCAGATGTGAATGACTTTCCTTCTTCTGCAGAACACAAATTAAGATTTTTAGAAGCATATTATAGCTCTGTAGGTCCATAGAATGCACGTGAATGGTGACTAGAACTTTGAAGCTCCAAAAGGCACATAAAGGCAGCATAACAGTAATCCATAATACTCCAGTAGTCTTTAGAAGTGATAGGTGATATCTGTGTGAGAATCAGATACAAATTTAACTATAATTAAACTATAAATCTCCACATTCACTTTCAAATTCTTCTTCTTGTGCTTTTGGTGATTCTCATTTTTCATGTATATCGCCATCTACTAAAAAATTTGACTTAAATATTGATCTGTTTCTCACCCACACCTATCATATCACTTCTGAAGGCATGGATTAAAGCACTGGAGTATTGCACTTTTATGCTGCATTTTTGTGCTTTTTGGAGCTTCAATGTTCTGGCCACCATTCATTGTATCTTTGTTTATCTTCTGCAGAAGAAAGAAAGTCATACACATCTGGGATGGCATGAGGGTGAGTAAATGATGAGAGAATTTTCTTTTTTGACTGAGCTATCCCTTTAATGCTTAAAACAAGGTAACACATTACTAAATAAATTACTAGATATTTCAGTTGTTTTTTTGTTTGGTATTTTGTCTTGTTTTCTGGTGAAAACAAACAATTAAATATTTTTTTTTGTTGCAGTGTTAACTATGAAAATATCACATCCACTCTTGTAAATGGAAAAAAGACCCTCTTTCAATTTATTTATTTGTGATTTTGTGAAAAAATATCATTTATATATTATTTTAATGCATTATTAGTTAGTGTCATCCCATTTGATGTTGTCTTACTTCTTGCCCTTTTGTTTGTTTGTCTTTTTTTTTTTTAAAGAGATTTTTATATCCCCTTTTCTCCCAATTTGAAATACCCAATTAAGTCAATTTTGATGCAAAAGTTTCTACACTTAAAAAAAAAGAAACACAAGTTGCTGCATAATGTTAATTTTACAAATAACTAAGATCACAGTGCATTATCTAAACAGCACACGCTCATCCAAGATTTTGGGAAAAGATATCAGAGGGTTCTCTATATCTCTACAGCGCCCCTGCTGCAGACAGCAGTTGTGTGCATTGTTCAATCACAGAGGGCAAATCAGGACACCATCAACTCATCCAACTCACCCAATCCCTTGTGTATACTTAACTGAACCCCTGCTGAGAATACTGGGAACCATCGATTCATGCTGGGTGACTGATGCATTTTAGTGTTGTGTATGGCACACACATATTGAGGGAGAGTGTGCACAAATGCAATATAAGGTTTGGGATTATCATGAAGTCTGAGTTGGTTTGACATGAGACCAGTTTGACTGTAATATGGTCTTTCATAATTCTTATTTTAAAACTCATCATTCATAATGTTGGTCTACAGGCTGTCAACTGAGCTTTATTCTGTTCCTGCACTGCGTTTCAGGCTTTAAATTGCCAACGGAGGAGTGTGAGGGATTAATTCAGTGAATCTCACAGGTTCCACTTCAACCTGGGAAAAGCATTTTCACTCAGGTATCCGGAGATGTGTTGGGTCAAGAGCTTTTTTAATAGTCACACAACACTTCATGTGAGTCTAAAATCCATTACAGCCTTTTTATAAAAGAAATACTAGAGATTGCATAATATTACACGAAAATGCTTTTTCTGTAGCTGCATATTTAGGAATCTTACATTCCTACATATAGGACACATACATTGTGCATGGCTTTTCTTAAAATAAGTTTGAGAGAGAATTTAGTTATTTAGTTGGTCATCCATGATCTCTCTGTCTGTCTGTCTGTCCATACATTCATCCATTATCTGTCTCTTAGTCTGTCTATCCATCCACTATCTGTCTGTCCATTCATTCATCCATCCATTATCTCTCTGTATGTTGTCTATCTGTCCATTTATCTACCTGTCTATCTATCCATCCATCATCCATCTGTCTGTCAGTCTAACTATCCATCCATCCATCCATCATCTCTCTGTCTGTCAGTATGTCTATCCATCCATCCATTCGCTATCTATCTGCCTGTCCGTCCATCCATCCATCCATTATCTAGCTGTCTGTCAGTCTGTCCATCCATCCATCATCTATCTGTCTGTCATTTATCTGTCCATCCACCATCTGTCTACAGCAGTCTGTCTAAATCAGTGTTGGGGAGCTACTAAAAGCAGTGATGCTACTAACTTATATCACTTAAATTAGAACTCCAATACATTTTTGTGAATTGGTTCGTTCGGACCACTGATCTATATATATAACTGGATTGCTCATAGAGTTCTAAACTGCCAGCAGTAGGTGAAGCTACCGGAAGTGCTCTGGCGGCCATCTTACTATTCCCTACCGACAGAGGGCATCGCGTCATGTGCAGCGTTTAACCGCGAAACAACACTCACTTAAGGATGTGGCTAAAGTGCCCACAGGTTGTAATTTATGACTATGTACATATTAAGCACACATTAGTCGTTATCCCCATGTAGAGTGGGCATAACGATCATAATCTTTAATAATCAACAGTAAAAATACAACACCAAAGTATATTAATACCCCTTTTTAAAGCAAAGTTATCCATCTGCAGATTGTTACAGGATGCAATGTTTCTCTGCCTTCATAGTTTAAATCTGTTGATGCTCATTCTTCATAATGTTGACAAATTATACAACTGCATAATTTGCCAACATTATTTACCATTTTTGACTAGATTATATAGTAAATGTGAACTAATTTGGGGGCATGCGCATCAACACATTTTAAAGTTGTTAATAAAAACGACTAGCTTTGTGTTGATATTGTAACTAGACAGTATTTCTTCAGCATAAATCCAGAAGAATCAAATATAAAAACGTAGTATACACACAAGTTCATATACAGTATGTGTGTGTGTATGTGTGTGTGTGTATACACACACACTCACATATTAATTTACCTTTACTTAATGGAATTATCCATTTGCATTCATTTCTGGAATATGTACATACCAGCTTGTGAGAATTTAATTATTTCAACAATCCCCTGATCTTTTAAATCATAATTAGAAATAAGTTTATTGATATATGCACACAAGGAAATCACACATATTTATTTGTTCAATAACAAAAGCTTCCAAGTACACACAAAAATTTACTTAAAATGAACAATACAATAAAAATGTGCAGATATGTGGGAACAAATCTGCCAATGGATTTAACTACAATCCCACATTATTCAGCTTTCAAAAGAATGGTAGCAAGACATGCCATCAGAGCTAGTGGCGACAGTTCTCCACCGGATAGCACTTTCTGTGCACTACCTGTTTATCAGCACTCAGTGTCGAGAGCTCTTCCCAAGATGAACACACTGATCGACATGAAGTCCTGAGGTGGATTTATAAGACCGTCAGACAGCGTCCTGAAAGTCTGCAAGACAGCTGAGAGATTTCTTCAACAGCACACACTCACAAGGCCCATCTCTGTCCCCACAAAGGTTCTGGATCTACATGGTGGTTCTGCATTCAAGGAACTTGAGGCAAACATGTTCAACCTAGAACCATACAACAATCACATCTTCATACTCAGTGCATTGCAGAAAGCTGCACAAACATCAGCCTCCACTTCATTGCCAAGGAAACATGTGCTGCATCATACTCCAAACGGCTTAAGAATACCTCTGGGCAAGCTTGTACTGCAAAATAGAAGAAAAAAGAAAAGTTTGATATAAAGATCAGGAGCTGGTTGCACCAGCCATACAAAAGTTTAAACTTAGCCTAGTTGTGGTGTAAATGGGCACGAAGTCACAATTTACGCACTACTAAATATTTGAGCATTGCACCATTAAACTTCAGTACGACGTAACCCTAAGTATAAACAGAAGACTCAGAGCAGGTGTAACTGATGGAATAAAAAAGAAGACTGATATTTTATGACATCAATAAGCTCATGTTTTGCATGTTTGGCATCAATCAAATAATTGTGATTATGACAATAATTGCCTGTTTTAGGTGTTTCATAAATATGAGGAATAATTACCATACAAACTAACTACCGGTAATTCATTTATACAAGCTTGAGTCATATAATAAAATAAGGGTATGATTTCCTTTTCAGGCTTTAAAATCATATGAATGACAGTCAAATATAAAAGTATAAAATGTTAAATAAAATAATATCTTAATTATCAAAATATGTTTCTCAAGAGAGCTGCTCTTGTGACGTCCGCAGTGACGGTTACGTAAGCAAACAAGGTTTGTACATCAACCGTAACAAAATCAAATTGAAGTTCACCGCTTTTTAATACTTCTGTGTACAAATATGAACGCTGCTTATTGGATCAATGCAGGTAAACGTCATAGTATGCGACTACACATCACTTTAAGGAGAGTTTACGAATACTAGTTAAGACTTTAAAAACAGGTGGAGCAACCAAATTAAGCACCGACTTAGTTGCAAACTAACTAGTAGTTACGAAGTCTTGAACTTTATACCCCAACTTAAGACCTTACGCACAGCTATTTACTCAACCTCATGTCCTTCCAAACCTGTATGACTTTTTCCGTGGAACACAAAAGATGACATTATAAAAAATGTTTTTGTCCATATAATGAAAGCCATTGGTGACCAAAACAAGCTATTTTGTTCACCATTTACTTTCCTTATATGGAATACAAAATACATTTTTGGGGGTTCTGCAAAAGAAAGTCACATGGATTTGGAAGGACATGAGGTTGAGTATATGATGACAGAATTTACATATTTGGGTCAACTTTTCTATTAATATTAAATGTTATACATGTTAAACTATCTGAAACAGTAATTTTATGAGACTTATACTGCATGTTGCAAAAGTATCTTCATGCAAATAAAAACAGATAGTATAATATTTTTTACTCTGTTATAACAGCTCTTCAGTGAAGCCAGGCTGACTCCTCATACAGCTCTTCCTCCTGTTGCAAACCAATTCCAGTTTTATCTAGCATTCAGTGCGATGTTTATTGAAATCCAAACGGCAAACTAACCTTGTTTAACTTCAACAATATCCATGTGCTCCCTGTCAAGGCTGGACTGGGAAGAGAAATCGGAACGGGATTTGACATAACTGGCCCAAAATTTGTTGGGGGGAGAGTGTTCGCTAACGCGGCGGCTAGTTTTAGCTTATCGCAGACGACACAGCGGCCAGCTCGGTTCTCCCGATGGCCAGTCCATCCTGATCAAAGTGCGTCGGTCCACCGGAAAAATGTCCGGTAGGCCAGATTACCAGTCCAGCCCTGCTCCTCGTCTATTCCAATTGATCACTTCATAAATGATGCCCGTGAGCTGGACCGTATTCAGGCCTGCACTGCAAAAAGTACAAATCACACACAGAGAATTAATGCAAGCCCACATTATATTCATCATATGTAACCGGTGTTGATCTGCAATTAGATATTCAACTTGACCAAAAAAGCTAACTTGGAGAGTTATACTGTTATTCATTGTGGTTATTTTCCTAAGTTAACGTTAGCTGCATAGCTAATATTCATTTATCCTAAGAAAATAATCAAAGGCACGTTCAACGTGAACAAAAGCTACAAAACATAATTATGTATTCAGAATAAAAACTTTAAAGCCTGCTAAAAATCTGTTTGAAAATGTCTACTGATATCTTACCTCAGTTTCTTAAACTTGTTTCTATTGAGGTAACACCTGCGCCGCTGAACGTAATGCTGCTGCAATAAAGAGTAACATAACACGCTCGCATTTAGAATAAGCAGGGGGGAAAAATGAAAGTCAAAATAAATAATGAATTACATATTTAGGAAGACTGCATTGTATGCAAACATTAAAAAAAAATTTTATGTGACTGGATAGGTAAAAATTACTCACCAAAACAGACGATTTCCCATTGAGACACATAGGAATACAGACCGTTAGGGAATACCAAGATGGCGGCGCAGTAGCTTCACTGTTGTGACGTCATGAGCTAAAAACGAAATCACATATTTAGGTATTAAGATTGTAAAGAATGAAGAGGAACGTTGTAAGCTTAACTTTTCACCAGTCATTGACAAAACAAAGAAAAAATTTAATCAGTGGTTACTGAGAGACCTATCCTTGAGGGGGAGAGTACTGATCACAAAGGCAGAGGGCATCTCGAGACTTACATATGCAGCGCTCTCCTTAGCAGTTAATGATAATACTTGTAAAATGATTGATAAAATACTATTTAACTTCTTATGGAAAAATAAAACCCATTATATGAAGAAATCTGTGGTTATGAATTCAATTGAAAATGGAGGCCTGAACTTCTTAGATTTTACCACTCTTAATCACACCTTCAAAGTTAACTGGATTAAGCAATTTATTAAAAAACCAACTTCTATCTGGAATATTATACCTCACTTTATCTTTTCACAAGTTGGTGGTCTTCCATTCCTTTTGCTTTGTGACTACAGAATTGCTAAACTTCCTTTAAAACTATCTAATTTTCACAAACAGATGCTTCTTTCCTGGAATTTAATCTATAAACACAATTTCTCCCCAAACAGGTGTTTTATCTGGAATAATAAGTACATTTTGTATAAATCTAAATCTTTATTTCTTATGAACTGGTTTTGTAATGATATAGTTTTTGTTAGCCAACTGTATAACCATGAAGGTCTTATGTTGACCTATTCTGAATTTCTTTCTAAATATAATATTCCAGTTACTCCTAAAGATTTTGCTGTGGTTATGGATGCTGTTCCCTCTGGTCTAAAAATGCTTCTTAAAAATACCTGCCCTTTGCTATCTCCATACTCATTGGATCCTGCTAATACTGAAGTTGGCCGTATCTGTTTTTCTCCTTCCTATATTAAAAATAAGAATCGTTGTGTACGGGCTTTGTTTCAAAGGGATATTGTCTCCAGACCTGCTGTTATATCATTTTGGAATGGTTGTGCTGATAATCTGATATGGAATAAAATCTGGAAACTTCCTCATAAATATTTAGTCACAAACAAAATCAAAGAAATTTCCTTAAACTAATTCATAAATATTACCCATGTAATCATTATCTTGTGAACAGATTTAATTGTGATATTGATACATCTTGTACATTTTGTGATTTACATGATGAAACATCTTATCATTTATTTTGGAGTTGTCCTCATTCAGTTTGTTTTTGGTCAGATTTCTGCTCCTTTATTAAGGCTCATATCATGCCCAGCTTTCAACTCTGCTTTAAAAATGTGTTATTTGGTTTTTTCCTTTATGACCAATCTTGTCATAAGGAATACTACTTAATTAATCTGCTTCTTCTGTTAGCTAAATTTAGTATTCATAAATGTAAATGTGGAGGAAACAAGTCTTTGTTTTTAATTTTGAGAGCAGAAATTCAACAATACCTAAAAACAATACTGGGTTTGAAAAATAAGAAAGCTGCAAAGTGCGTATCTATATGTAAGCATTTTCACATTTTTGTTTAACTTAAGTTTGTCACTGCTTTGTTTGTCTTTTTATGTTTGTTTATTTAGTTTATTCATTGTACCCCTGACTGAAATTGTAATTCTTAAAATTCAATAAAAAAAAAAAAAAAAAAAAAAATCAGTGGTTCGGACGGTTCATGTAAATGATTCACTGATTCACGTAAATGATTCACTGATTCACTTGTGCCCTTTCACAACCTAAGGGACTTTGCCTTCTTTTCTTAACTAAAATATTCAGTCAGTTGTTGCAGTTTATCCCTATTTTACACCTATGTTATATAAAATAGTGTTTTATAGTCTTATTAAATTTAGCCGGGGTGTCGCCAGGGCAAAACATTCAGAGCTCAAACAATTATATTTTAAAGGCTCAAGCCCTAAATGATTTTAGTCTAGCCGCAAATGTTTTTTTTACTCAGAACTGCGAAAGAGTTGTATGTAAAATGTTGGCTATTTTTACTCAATATATCACTATTCCATAAATATATTATTATTATTATTATTATTATATATTAAAGGCAAATCAATTGATACTTTATACACATTTTATCCAAAAGGTGTCCTTTATTGTGTTTACAAAATCATTGAACAAAAATACTTGTTTTTCCCACAAACTATAATCATATAGGTCTTTTTATGTCATCAGTAACATTACAACATCTGATCTGCATTTATAAAACAAAAGTCTGGAACATGATGATGTCACCACATTGTGACACACAAACACACTTTTACAAACATCTGCATTATTTTACACATCTCTCTCTCTCTCTCATGCTGCAAGCACTCTCAAATACAGGTCTAGAATATGTACTACATGTCTATAGCAGGCAATAAATAACTGATCACTATGCTACATGCAAAAAAGTTCCCCAAAACACCTGAAGCAAGGTACCATGGGATAAACATTCAGAACAGTTTCATCACAAACCTAATGATGACTTGTGTTCAGTGAACAGTGTACAGACAATAATAAGAAAAAAGCATAACTCAGCCATAAATGACCTCTCTTTCATGTACATAAACACATTTGTGGAGGGTGTGTGAATGTATGTGTGCAAGTGTCTATATGAGCTCATGACAATATTAAGACTCTCTTTCTACTTCAATATTGGTAAAAAGGACCATATAAAAATCAAATACTGACATTTTTATTCAAATCAGTAACACCAAAATTCATTAAAAAAATTAAATAAAAAATCCTGGCAGCATCATAATAATTTCAGAGCAGTTAATAATCAAAACAAGAATAGAAATAAATGGTATAAATTAAAAATAGCTCATATCTGTAGTCAAAAAAGCACATAAATAAATACAAAAATGTATTAAAATGGTTCTTCACATACAAAATTCATAAAAACAGTTCTAAGCAATATATAAAATTATTTAAAGAGTCTATTCTGTAAATTCAGTCCTTTTGCAACTAGTTTCTTGAGGCTGAAGCCCCACCTACTTAAAGGCCTCGGGGATATGGTTCATCTGCATACTGGTGGGTGGGCTTGAGATCCCCTCTGACCAATCAGACAAGTTGGAATGTGGAGACGAGCTAGACCATTGGTCAGGAGAGCCAGGGGAGGGCGTGAGGAAAGGGTGGTCAGGAACTTGCGGTTGGTTGTGGGGCATATTTTCCATGGGGTTGGTATAACTGTGCTGAGAAGGCGGAGTTAGGAATTGCGTGCTAGAAATGGGCAGAGCCATGCGTTGTGTCTCTTGCGGCAGCATGGTCTGGATGGGGGCGTGTCCTGAGCCAGACTGGAGATCCAGCCCACTCAGGTCTCCCAGGAAGTGGTGCGAGAGGGCAGAGCTAGAGTTTTGGTGTTGCAAGGTCACAATATTCTGGTGGGCATGTTTAGGCATCATGCGAGATGGCATGCCGAGATGGCTGCTTTGCATCGTCGGATAGCCCATGACCTGCGGCATGGTGGCGCCAGGGTGCATTGTGGGTATAAGAGCCTGGAAACCTGCCTGCTGTTGTTGTACCCTCTGCAGCCAATCACAAGCCCCCGTTTGAGCCCCACCCCCATTGTTAGCCACTGGGAGATGAGATAAGCGAGGTGGTACGGGGTCAAACGGCTTGCCCATACTCTGATGAGCTCTGCCCATGTGGGAGTCAGCCAATCCTTGAAGTTGATTCAAAGTGATGGGCGGGGACTGTTGAAACGGTGACGTCATCATGGGTGGCGAGGACACATCAGATAAGTAACCGTGAGGAGACTCCAGTGAACCGACTGGCGAGAGAACGCCCACTTCCATGATGCCTCCATTCTTGCCCTCTCCACCCTTCTTCTTTTTAATTCTCATCTCTTTACCTCCATCCTTCCCTCCTACATATTTACCTCCCTGTTTCCGTGCCTTCTTGGCCGTGGTGTTGTTGTTGTTGGCACCGCCCGGACTGGGTTTGATTCCCAGGTAGGTGTTCGGGGAGCAGAGTGGTGGTGATAGGGGCAGCGGTGGACTGCGGACCAGGTTGTATTCTTCTAATAGACGGACGATGTCGTGGTGCATGCGTTCCTGTGCGATATCTCGTGGGAGTTGATCCAGGTGATCGGCAATGTCACGGTTGGCCAGGTGATCGAGCAGGACTTTTGCGGTTTCGTAACTACCCTCGCGAGCGGCCAGGAATAGAGGCGTCTCCTCCTGCAAAAGCACAGATACAGTTGATATTTGGACTCATATATAGACATATAGACAAAGATCTTTAACTCATTTGACTTCCGTAATATGACGCATTTCCTAGTGAAACAGAATATTCAAAACCTATTATGGAGGCTAACAGGCATTAATTATTGGTAAGAGTTTAGAAAGGTTGCATTACACAAAACAGTAGCCTTAAACTATGCCTAAAAATCTATTTGTTATTGGTTAACATTAACGAACGACGAAAAGTCTTTTTAGTGGCGAAGAAAGTTATGAAGACAAACATCAACACCAGGAATGTGTATCAAGGAAATAAACACGGTTCGATTTGATTTCATGTTGACTTATAAAAGTTTCATGTTGAATTTTAAAAGTAATTTGTCAACAAAATTCCTGATGAAAATGTTGGCTGATGATTTTTTTATTTTTATTTTGTAAATGATAATGAAAACGAGACAAAAAGACCCCATATGGCGATAATCAAGTAAAAAAACTACTGCACTACTATGTTTATTTATGGTTTAATCTTACATATTAAATGTACTAACCTTTAATTATACCACTTACATTAATTAAGTATATAAAATTGGTTCATTAATAATTGTTATTATTTATAAATAACATAAATCATATGTTTATATTATTTTAATTGTTAATTACAGGATGTTATATTGTATATAATATTATATACCACAGTTAGCTCCGGTCCTCGAATCTGATTGGACGAGAGACATTCCATGAGCACTGATGGTGTGACATCATCAGCACTCAGACGCTTCACTGTGTGTGTATCACTCCGCTTGTGTTCGTGCTGTTCTAAACTAAAGTGCATCTGTTAGGAGTTACTGGCTTTATTTTGTAATGACATATGTTAGCCAGCAGGTGGTGGCAAAAGATCATTTTTGTGTGTAATATGAGCCAGTTGGTGACGTAAAGTGAATCCGTTAGTCATTGTTTACATAGAACAGCGCTCTGTGATTGCTCGTATTACTAATACATTACCAAAACTAGGAAATAGCTTTAAACGACATTAAACGGACAACTTCAGTATTAAGGCTCATCACAGCTGAGAGACAAAACAGACTGATTTATTACAGAACTCAAGTGCTTACCTTTTATCGGAGTTTCCAGATTGGATACATACTGTTTAAATGGCGGAGGACATTGCTGTTTCTATAGTGAATGACTCTTGCGTACTGGCTACTGCGAAATAGGGAAAAATACCCCCGCTTGGACGTCTATTTTCCACTTTTAAAGCTGACAGCATAGCTGATTGGGTGTGGCAACAGGTGATTGCACTCACTCATCTATCCCTGTTTATCCAATAACTTGTTATAAACAGCACAAGCCGTGATACCATTTCTGTTAGTAATTTAAAAAATTCACTTCAAAATCTTGGACGCATTATTTGTTTTGAACCAGCAACGGCAGATTCTGATCGGTCGTGTAATAAAGTAGTTCCATGCACAAATATGTTTTTATGACCATACACGGGTTTTCCTATTTTTCTTAAATGTACTTGTTCATTGAACTGTTGTATATAAGCAATATCACACTCGCAATAGTGCAATATGGCCCTACATCAGCACTGCTGTAATCACCTACAGCACTCGACCTGCAGCCGAATCACAGCAGTGCTGATATAGGGCCATATCGCACTCTTACTCGTGTGATATTGCTTAAATATTAATTATATTTGATTTAGATTATTATGAATTATACTAACTTATAATAATAATAAAATTAAACAAATCAATCTTTAATTATATTTAACTATTAAAATATGTATATTTATATGTTTGATACATGTAACACTTCACAATAAGATTCCATTTGTTAACAATATTAGTTAACATGAACTAACAATGAACAATACTTAAGCATTTATTAACCTTAGTTAATGTTAATTTCAGCATACACTGATACATTTTTATAATCTAAAGTTGTTTTAGTTAACATTATAATGCACTATGAACTAACATGAAAAATTGTATTAATTAACATTACATATTTTACTGCATTTATTCATATTTGTTAATGTTCATTGTTAGTTCATGATACATAATGCATTAACTAATGTCAAAGAATGAAATCTTAAAGTGTTACACAGTTTAAATAAATGGGAGTTCATTTGACATTTTTCAAAATATCTGAATATTTGATTAAAGTTTGGTCAGTGTAGAGCGGAGGAGGGCGGTGCCGGGCTGGAACGACACGCACCCGGTCCCCAATCAGCCTAAGGGCCGTTACATAGTCAACGCATCGGTACGCGTACGCGTCTGAAAGGATACGCGCCGCTACGCTTCGGCCGCCATTATGCGTCGATGCGTAGCCAAATGTGTCGTCCTAGTTTTTGATATGCGACGCACCGATGCACGCAATACTATGCGTTGTCGGTGGGGGCGACATTGCAAGTATTGTACATTAATTCAAGTATATTATGTTTACAGAAGAAGATTTGAATACAATGGCGGGGAAGAGGAAAAATTATGCGAGCTTATACGCATACATCCGCATTTATATGACATAAAATAGCGTTGGAAAGGTTGCAACCGCGATGGGAAAGACCGTACATAAGGTGGAAACGGACTGGAAAAGTGCCCGTGACAAGTTTACTAGGGCGCACAAAAAGTGGAAGATGGCGTGCAGAAGTGGTGCGGGGCAGCTAAGTTTCGGCTACCCAAAAGTACCCCGCCTATCTCTGCGGTACCTTTGATGTCGCCTATGTAAAATCAGCAATATGCACTCCTCTTCAGTTGCCATTTTGATCTGAATATGACGTGACCCGACTCTACTAATATCACCAGACTCTACTACCCCCTGTTGCGGGAGCGGTGTATTGCATTTCACGCATCGCCCATGACGTGTGCGTCTGCTTGCGTCCACTGTTTAGAATATGAAAGGGAGCGCGTCTATGTAACGGCCCTAATGGGGCGCACGTGGGATAAAGGCGGCCGGTGACGACAGTTTAAGAGAGAGAGAATTACAGGCAGCTGCTCTGTGTGTTTATGATTGTGTGTTTTTGGTTCAGTTTATTATTAAACTATTATTTATGTTGCCAAGCCAGTTCTCGCCTCCTCCTTTCCCTTAACCCGCTTACAGTCTGTAACGGTTTAATAATTTTTTTAACCAAAAATGTTATTTTTGTTGACTAAAATGATATGCCATTTAAGCCAAGAGTAAAACTGACTTATAATTTTTTTTCACCAAAAAACTAAAATTATTGATTAAAAAAAAACTGAAAACTAACACTGAATGAGTGACATTCAATAGAATCGTAAACACTCTCCTTATACACACTCACTCACTCTCTCGCTCACCTTGTTATTTTGTAGGTCTTTATTCGCACCATTTTTCAGAAGAAAGACAGCAGCATCTACATTATTAACTGCGGCTGCCCAGTGAAGAGCTGATTTACCTACAGAGACAAAAAGAGCGAATTAGAGAGGGACATCCATGCGTCTTCGAAAATAGTCCATAAATAGTCTCTTTAAAGAAAAGCCAACTTTGACAGTGTGTTATGTGTGTGTTCATACCAGAATCATCTATCGCATTTGGATCTGCATGGCAGTTAATGAGCTCATCCACCATTCCCTCAACAGCCAATCTGGTGGCCAGGATCAGAGGGGTCGTTCCGTCATGCATGCGTGCGTCCAGATCTGTCGCTCGGTTTCGGATCAGAATCTATAACAAACACATGGCAATGTTTTAAAACTGGGCTTTCCTGAAAAGTAATCAATTCAATGTAATCTGCATTGGTTGGTTAGGGTGTTGGGTGACCGGAGGGTTGTTATTACCTGGAAGACACCCTGGGCATCAGCAGCAACAGCAGCGTGGAGAGGCGTGCGGCCCATGTTATCCTGAACGTTAGCATCGGCACATGACTCCAGCAGGCGTTTGGCTGCATCAGAGCGGGCGTAGCGGGCAGCCAGGTGTAGCGCGGTCTCGCCCGTGCGGTCTGTCTGATTGTGCAGGTTGGCACCGTGGTAGATGAAGTCAGTGATGACGTCAGCAGACGGATCGTCTTCTCCCTCGCCATTTTCATTCTCAAGACCGCCGCCACTGCAGGATGCAATCATTAGCGGAGTGAAGCCATCTAAGAGAGAAAGGAAGGTAGTTTAAAAAAAATGTGAGTGTTTTTGTGTTATTTCTGCAGCACCAAAACAATCAAAACAAGCTTCAAACAATCAACCCATCTACCATACGAGAAGACAAAAAGGTCTAAGGTCACTCACCAGGACCGCGGACGTTGACGTCCATGCAATCGTTCTCGATCTCGCCTTGTGGAGGTGTTGGAGCCATAGAGTTCAAACGCAGGTCAGCGGCGTCCAGATGCTGTTGTGTCCACTGACGATGATCCAGTTGACCAGTCATATCCAGAATGGACTGCTCCTCAAACTACACACATATATAAACAGTTATTGATCCAATAGGCTAATAATATCAACCAATTGACTATTTGCTAAACACTTACAGAGCTAAAGCGTTTAACAGCGTCATCTTCTGCCCACTCGTTCAACTGTTCGTCCATCAGAGCGCTGTCAGAGTGTTTTAGAGGCCTGATAGGATACAAAGTTGCATGTCGTTACTTTGAGTATCATAAATCATTTATTCTTTTGTTTTATAACTATTGAATACAGTACATCATATGATTGGGCAGTAGCATTCACATCGGACTCAGCAGCAAACCTAGACATCATAACATAGATGTCTTAAAGAAACAGTAGCAAAAATGGCTACAAAACGTTGGACATTTCGGCATAAAATCCCTATCTGTAGAGGAAAAAGAGATTTAAGCATTTGCAACCACATGAAACGTTTTCGACTAAGGCACAAGGTCTTCTGAATTGCTATCATAAGCACTATGAATTACCATTATGATGATATTGTAAAAAATGGCCCAAGTTATTGGAGTATAATTAATAATAAAATATGAAAGTTTAAGATTTGGCTGCTTTAATCAAACTTTCGCAAACTCACTCGAGTCCGACCGAATCCTCTCCCACCGGTTCTCTTCGTTTCTTTTTGGGTTCGGTCACTTTAAATCCCCCTGGGAACCACAGCTGTCCATGTTCCCGTTTGCGCTTCCTGGACATCATGACACCTACAGCCACCAGGGCCAGAACGGCCAAAGCGAGCAGCACCAGGAACATGGGGTACATCTCACCTGCCTTCGGAGGTTCATCCTCACCTGGAAACACATGCACTGTTAATAATGTTGTGGGTATGATTGAGCGTCTGTACTGAATCATGCTTGTTCCTTAAATTACATTAACGTGTCTGTGGGTACTCACTGGTTACAGCCTCAATAATGTAGGGAACATTGAGATTCCCGCTAGAGGCCAACGCTCCGAGAAACGCTGCCACATCTGTAGCGCTCTGGAAACACTCGTCAGATTGCAGATAACACTGACGATTGTCAATTTCTAGATAGACGATAGACCTGCAAAAACACGTATTTTTAAAATACTACAATATAATACAAATAGGGTCTATAAAATATAATTAATTAAATATGATATCTGCAGTTATATATTATATTGCAATAAAATCATATTAATATATAATTCAATATAAATGTCTAATATTATGCAAACATAAATTAACTTTTATACAACACAAAACTGTAATGCAATATAGAACAAATGATGGTTATAAATCATTAAGTCAAACAATTTAGTACAAATATAAACAGGTACACATTTTAGCATACACGCAAGACGACGTGATTCTATTGGTGGAAATTGCATTCACTCACCCTTTGATCTCCATTTGGTCCAGTTCTCGTCGTAGGCGGGGCTTCATGAATGACGTCAGGCTCCTCCTGGCACGCTGCAACAGCTTGGCAGGGTCAGTCCAGTCGCCACGTTTGTGTTTACTCAGCTCATGCTCGTTACCGTAGTATGGGAAAATGAGCGGTTCTCCATTATCGTTGCGACCGAACACGACATTCGTATGCAGCAGTCCGCTGAGCTCGCGGAGGAATGACGAGGAACGGTTGTGAAGCTCCTTGGGTGGAATTTGCACCACGAGAACCAGACTTCCCGCAGCAAGTTTTTGTGGAACGCCCTCAGCACAGTCAAGACCGTCCCATTCGCACTCAGCGTTATTACAGCCCTGATCGCAGTGACCATCTGCGTAATGATCCTTACAGTATTGATCATAAAGTGGACTGGAGAGAGATACAAAGATTTAGAGGGAGGCATTTATACAATAAAATAAACCAAATAAATTAATTAAATCAGAATTACAAATATAACAGTTAATTTAATGTTTGTGTATACATGTATATGTGCTTCACTTACTTGCATTGTCCTTCTAGGCTTTGGCAGTCAAATCCATCGTAAAGGCAGCCTGCATTAGCGCACTGCTCATCGCATTTTCCGTCGTTAAAGTACCTCCAGCACTGCAGGGCGCCGCTACAGTTCTGCCATGGGTCGTCAAAATTTAGAGAGCAGTCGCCACCGTCCCACCCACATGCGTGATTGTTACACTGTGTATCACAGATTGCGTTACTACCCCTGCCTTCGCACGGAGCGATTTCACATTGAATCTCCACTTCTGGAGGTGGGGCTATATCACGGCCCTGCCCACCATTGAAGGAGTAGTCAAGGATGTGACAAAGCAGCCCGTTGAAGTTGACAGGGCAGGAACAGTGGTAGAACGGAGCCTCGTTGATTGGTTGGCAAGTACCTCCATTGTAGCAGGGGTTGATCAGACAGGGCGAGTCCATCCGTGTTTGGCACTCGTGCCCGCTAAAGCCCGGTGGGCATAAACAGCGAGGACTAAGGTGGCCGGAGACACAGGTAGCACCGTTACGACAACGCAAAGAGCCGCAGGACTGGGCATCGTATTCGCAGGAGGAGCCAGAGTAGCCCTGAGAGACAACAACAGAAAGAGAGCCGACGTACAACAGGTTAGAATGCAATAATAGTAGGTAAACGGTGAAGTAGCCTAACTCAATTGACAATGCCAACATTAGGGGCGGCTGTGGCTCAGTTGGTAGAGCGGGTCGGCCATTAATCACAGGGTTGGTGGTTTGATTCCCGGCCCACACGACTCCACATGCCAAAGTGTCCTTGGGCAAGACACTGAACCCCAAGTTTTGCCCCCAATGGCAGGCTAGCACCTTGCATAGCAGCTCTGCCACCATTGGTGTATGAATGGGTGAATGAGTCACAGTGTAAAGCACTTTGAATACCGTTAAGGTTAAAAAGGCGCTATATAAGTGCAGACCATTTACCATTTACCATTCTGTTATTCTATAGACTTTTACAGTTTCTCCAAAATCCCTAAACCATGACCAAAATGATCAATTGTAACATGTAAAGCTTTCAAGTTACATACACCAAAATTGGCACAGACCTTAAGACTGTTCTGACTCACGTTGCTACGTCTTTTCTTCCCGATCAGAATAACCATTTACACATGGCAGACAATCAAACATAAAAATACCATAGACTTACATTGTCAGAATGTTCAATGGGCCAACGGAATGCTCATTAATTCAAACTCCAGCAGTCAGAAATTCAAATGTAAACAAACCCACGCAAGGCCTGCAGTTTCATGGCTTTAGGTTACAATACAAAATCGAACCATTATCTACCTTTCTGAAGGTCTACTTTCTTTTTGAAACTTTCAGACTAAGGCTTTGTCAAGCCAACATCAAAGTTTGTCTTAACAAACTTGAGTGAAATGGTTTGAAGTTGTTGTTACTCACCGGTTGACATTTGCAGATGTATCCGTGTTTAGTGTTGCTGGCTACAGCACACGTTCCTCCATTTTTGCATGGTGTGTCTTTACAGCCATTAAACACAGATTCACAGCGTTTGCCTACAGAGACAAAACAATTATAATACATTTAGAAACCTGACAAAAACTTTATAAAACACTGCTTTAACTCCCAACACCACTACTTGGATTCACATTGAGCGGATTCAAAGGTATGTTTACTTTATGGAAATAAGTAGAGAAATGGTTTAGGTATTTTTTATGACATTTGGTTTTGTTAACTGTTCTTTAATGTCCACATTCTTCCGCTGGTGCGGAAATACACTATACTAAAATGTTTTTAGTTGTGATCTTGAAGTCTGAACTGAACGCGATGAGAGAAAAATACCAGGAGCCTCGTTGGTTGCACTCAACAACAAACATACAGTGCAAACAGTCTAGTCAGATATGCAAAGAGATTAATCTTATAACCCAGTTATTTTAAAAAATTATTTCTCTTGAACTCATTAAGGAACCTGAATCAATTCCATTCGATTCGTTTGTGTTTAAAAGAGCGTCTCTAGGGGTCCGGGTAGTTCAGAGAGTAAAGCCGCTGACTACCACACCTGGAGTCACGAGTACAAATCCAGGCGTGCTGAGTGACTCCAGCCAGGTCTCCTAAGCAACCAAATTAGCCCGGTTGCTAGGGAGGGTAGAGTCACATGGGGTAACCTCCTTGTGGTCACTATAATGTGGTTCTCGTGGGGCGCGTAGTGAGATGTGCGTGGATGCCGTGGAGAATAGCGTGAAGCCTCCACACGTGCTATGTCTCCGTGGTAACGTGCTCAACAAGCCACGTGATAAGATGCTCGGATTGACGGTCTCAGACGCGGAGGCAAATGAGATTCGTCCTCAGCCACTTGGATTGAGGCGAGTCACTACACCACCATGAGGACTTGGAGCGCATTGGGAATTGGGCGTTCCAAATTGGGGGAAATACCTAGTGTCTCTAGGTTCGTTCATACCCATGTATCCTGTACGACACTCGCAGCGGAAGTCATTGATGAGCTGGATGCAGTTGTAGGATCCGTTGGGGTCACAGGGGTCAGACAGGCACTCGTTAACGTCACCCTCACAGCGCTCGCCAACGAAACCGGGCAGACACACGCAACCATAACTGCCAACACGGTCCACGCAACGGCCGCCGTTGAAGCACCGCTCGCCGGTTAACGGATCCACGGCCGGGGAACAGTCGTCAACGTCAATCTCACAGTGAACGCCTGAAAATCCCAGCAGAGAAAACAAATCAAAACACTTCTAATGTAATAGAAAATATTCTTCTTTATTTTACAGTATTACTTTTTGTTTGAAACTTGAAAATCCTGAAAGCTTGTTTACCTCCATGTTTAAATAAATAAAACAACTTTTTTGGTTTGGACGTGTGTATATCCGAGCGTGTGCGCGTTACCTTGCGTTCCTCGTGGGCAGGAGCATTTGTATGTGTTGACGAGGTCGATGCAGGTTCCTCCGTTCTGGCAGGGTTGTGACAAACACTCGTTTATCTCCTTACTGCAGTTCACGCCATGATATCCAGGAGCACACTGAAATAGAAAGGCATTTATTATACGGCTCTCTGGAATACTGGATTCTAATTGGTCATTGCATGTTACAGACATTGGAATTCTGCAGTCAAATAGTTTTGTGTGATGACCACTACACTGTATAATTAATTGCTGTCCCAGGCCATTTGTCCCATTTCTCATCAACTCAAATAATTATTTCATGTTCATTTATTTATTAACTCTTGTAATAAACAGATAAATGCAAATAATTAGCTTTGCTAATTAGCTGATGACCGGTGATTGCACCTTATCGCTTACATAAATGCTGTGCATGTGCAATTATTATTGGCACAGGTGTGTGTCTTGTTCATACCCCACAGCTGTATCCTCCCAGGTAATCGGTGCAGGTGGCTCCGTTCTGGCAGGGGTTCGGCATGCACTCATCCACCTGCTCCTGACAGTAGCTGCCCATGTATCCGGCCTGACACCTGCACAGGTGCGTGTTCCCAACGTCAACACACTGACCCGCATTATGACACAGAACCGCCACAGAAACTCCTAAGAGAAAGAGAGATAATTTAATATGCACAAAATATCAGCAGTGCGCAATTGAAACAATGCACACTTTTTATTCTCTGATAATTCACACTCTGCTATAGCACATAACCACACACACACACACACACACACACAGATTGTTACCTTGCTGTTGGGCGGCAACCTCACAGCTGACACTGGGCACGTCACAGTAGATGCCCGTCCAGCCACTGGCACACTGGCAGGTAAAAGATGCCCCCTGCTGCCAACACGAGCCACCATTCTTACAGGGGGTGGAGTCACACCAGTGTACCAGACTCTATAACACACAAAAACATCAGTTATTTATAAGCATTAGATACACATACATAATGCATCATAAGTTCAGCTAAGGAGGGGTATGTGCACCTGGCAGTTGAGTCCGGTGTAGCCGTGCGGGCAGGTGCATTTGTAGGTGCCGTATCCATCCTGACAGGTACCTCCATTTTGGCACGGCTGCGAGTCGCACTCGTTCACATCGTGCTGGCAGTAATTTCCGGTAAATCCCGGCAAACACACGCAGGAGAACGAGTTTATGCCATCCACACACGTGCCGCCATTAAAACATGAGCTAGAGGGAGAAATTTGTATGCAAACAACAACAAAACATTTAAGTGTAAGAAGATTTGAGGAGGCTTGTGTGAAATTCTAGCATACATGGTTTTGTCATATGACCTCATTATGTTTGATTCATTTCTGAAATAAATGATTATTTAAAGTTATTTTTGCATTTTATGTTTAACTTTTTCCAGTCCAATCAAATAAGTCAAGAAAGAAGTCAAGAAAGGCATTATATTACATGACATAATTTATTGCTTCTGGAACATTCTTGTATTCATCTGTATCTATATGTCATCTGGGTATTCTATACATACTGCATACTTCAATAGCATGAGTAGTATGGTAGAACACACCTCTCAGTGCAATCCGGTGTGTTGATTTCACAGTTGATGCCACTGAATCCAACAGGACAGCTGCAGGTGTAGCTGTTGACACAGTCGGTGCAGTTCCCTCCGTTGCGGCAGGGGGCGCTCACACACTCGTCGATGTCCTCTGTGCAGCGCTCTCCGCGGAAACCAGCCAAACACACACACACAAAGCCATTCACATGATCCTGACACACTCCGCCATTACTGCAATGATCTGAGAGAGAGAACATTACAATAATTGGCTTATTTTTCATCTTTATGTTAACTTTTTAATGAATGTTACCACCATAGTTTATTCCTTTTTTTATTTGCCAATTGTGAATTTCAAAATGTACACTTATTATTATAATAATTGTTATTATTATTAATATTAGTTTATTATAGTATTAGTTATTATTATTTGTAATTTTTTATTTTATTTTTACTTGGTATTATACATTTGATTTAAAAGAATACTGTATTTTATTTAATATAATTAATATTTTATGTCATATAATTATCAAAAAAATACCAATTATGGGCAGATTTAGTCATATTTTCTATTTTTTACATTAAATAACTGTTTCATTAATGTTACCATATTTATTTAATTCACCGTAAAATTGTTATTTCTGTTTTTACTCTGCACTTTTATTAATTTTTATTTTAAAATTGTATATAATTATATACATTTTTGTTAAAAACTCTTTTTACAATGCACTTTTATTATTATTTAAATGTTTAAATTAAATTAAGTTTATATATAAAAAAAAAAAATCGAATTTTTAAAAAAGTTTTTTTTTTTTCTCATTAGTACAAAATTGCAATTATGGGCAGATTTAGTCATATTTTCATTCTTTACACTAAATAATGGTTTAATTAATGTTACCACCATAATTTAATCCTTTGTAAAATTGTTAATTTCTGTTTTTATTCTAAACTTTTAATATTATTTTTATTTTTAGAATTTCATGTTATATTATACATTTGTAAAAAAAATTAATTGAAAAAAATAATTTTTATATTTTCATTAAATATATTGTTTATTTATATTACAGGTATACATTTAAAAAATAGATATTTTTACTTTGCACTTTTATTATTTTATTGTGTATCATACCTTTTTTGTAAAAAATAAATAAATAAATAAATAAATAAAGATTTTAAATGTAATTTATTTTATTTTAAATGTATAAAATTTGTCCACAACCACATACACACATATACACATATATATATATATTTTTTTTAGGGTATATAAACTCTATAATAACTATAGCTGTTGTAAATAATCTATAGCTGTTTTTGGGCATCATACAGTTTTGTGTTGTGTCTTACTTGGTGCGCAGTCGTCGATATCAGTCTCGCACAGATCTCCGGTGAATCCCGGGTTACAGCGGCACTGAAATCTACCGCGCAAGTTCTCACACACACCTCCGTTAGTACAGGGATTCCTCACACATTCATTAATGTCCACCTCGCACATCTGACCTGTAGAAAGAGAGAAATGACAACGTTTACAATTACGATGAGTGTCTTAAAGTTACAGTTCACCCAAACATGAACATTTTCATTTGTACAGGGACATTTCACAATCAATGTATTGTAACACAAACTCGCACACTCTCTTACCTTGCCATCCAGCAGGGCAGGCGCAAGAGAAACTCAGATAATCTTCCGATTCGCGACACACCCCTCCGTTCTTACAAGGGCGTGATGCACAGGGGGCCAAGACACTTTCGCACACCTCACCTGAGAAACACACACATTACGAGCGTGTCAAAATGAACACCATAATCTTGGCACAGACACATTTCTTAATCTACATTTCATTAAGCCTTTTGTTATTATACACCCGCTCGGTTCCAGCAGGAACTTTCTTATCCGTTTCCATGGTGACCAGTCGTAGCAGGAAGCCACTTGCTCTTTCCTCCTATTGTCAATTCTTGACCTCAACAGGAAACAGGAAGAGGCCAAACAGGAAATAGACCTATTTGAGTACCCACCCTTGACCCAACCGTGTTATTTCACATCCCCCAGACAGCCATGCACACTCAAATCTTTCCCAAGTTTGCCATTTAGAGCAAAAACATTAGCAGATCAGAGCAGAGAGTTAAACAGCATACCTGTGTAAGGCAGTAAGCAGTTACACTTGAATCCAGCCACATCGTCGATACAGCTGCCCTGGTTCAGGCATGGGTTGGACGCACACTCATTAATGTTAGTCTGGCAGTTTGGACCTATACGCAAGAAAAGATACAACGTCAAACTAAAAGCACTAAAATGCAATGCAAGCACACAAATAAATCCACACAAGTGTGAAAATGGTTAAAAACGACATAAAAACGACACATATTATGAAAATACGACAACTACTTTAATTACTAGGTACTAACCCTAAACCTAATCCCAACCCTAACTTTAACCCATATTAAGTATTGTACAACCCAATTGCTGTTGAAGGGAAAGTACACAATGTAGTAAGAATGTACCTGGCAGTATTGCAACATATGACCACAACAAAATGTTTGTTTTGTAGTTTTATTGCAATTTTTTTATTTTTACTTGCACATAAGCGCAAACATAGCTAAATCTACTATATTACTCTCCACTTTTCTTACTTTTTTAGTTTAGTTATACATTTCTTTTATAAAAATTTTTTTAAATCATGTATTTTCTTTAAAACACATTTTATTTTATTACAATTATTGGCACAATTAATCTTATTTTTCACCTTTAAATAACTGTTTAATTAATGTTACCACTGTAATTTATTACTTTTTGTTCAATTTGATGATTGTTCATTTTACCATGCACTTAAAAAATACAAATATATAATATATATATATATATATATATATATATATATATATATATATATATATATATATATTTTTTTTTTTGTATTATTTTTCTATTTTTTCTATTTTTTTAAATATATATGAATATATATTTTTTTAAATATTTTTTAACATATATTTTATTTTTTTATTATATATATATATATATATATATATTTATTTATTTTTTTAAATGATGGTATTTCATATATTTATTTAATTTCCTTACTAGAAAAGTACAAACATTGGCAGTGTTATTATTCAGTACTTATTTTTTAAAATTATTTTACTTTTATTTCATTACCTGGAAAATTTGTTTTTATTATTTTTCAACATTACATAATTGTTTGATAAATTTTACCATCGTAATTTATTCCTTTGTTAAATTTGCTGATTTATAATTTCTCATTTTACTCTTTTTTTTTACTTATTTATTATTAAAAAATAATTTATTTTATTTAAAATATTTTAATTTATTTCATTTAATTTCTAGAAAATTTTCATTACTGACATTTTAATTTTATTTACATTTTAAATAACTTAAAATAATAATTATTGAATAATTAATGTTACCACCATAATTAATTCCTTTTTGTTAAATTTGCAGATTTCTAATTGTATTATTATAATCTAAATCTAAATCAATAAACTTAAAATGTATTATTTCTATTATATATTTAACTTGGATGTTCATACTTATCAAAACTGCCATTTTGGCATTGCATTCATTGCTTGAAAAAGTGAAAAAAAAAAAAAACACACATTTAAGTACAAACGTGAACCTTCACAACTCCTCTCCTGTACTGCAAGGGGTTGTGGGTAATATTAGCCATTAAAACACATTTGTACATTTCGTAAGACCACTGGATATAATATACCATCCAGGTACCTTTCATATATAAGTGATTTGGAATTTACTAATCCTGATCTTGCATACTACATAGTATGGATAGTATGCAAACTGGCACACAACTACAAATTTGGGACACACTCTTGCTCTCTTACCGCTGAAGCCAGCTCTGCAGGTGCACACGTATCCGCTGGTCATGTCCTTACAGGTGCCTCCGTTCACACACGGGTTGGACAAACACTCGTTGATGTTGACGTCACAGTTGCGACCTGTCCAGCCAGCCTCACACACACACTTATAGCTGTTGATCTGGTCCTGGCAGTTGCCGTGGATACAGGGGTTGCTGGAACACTCGTTGTGTTGAGAGAGGCAGGTGGCATCACGGAAACCATCCGGACAGAGACAGGTGAAGGTGTTGACGCCATCGAAGCAGATTCCCCCATTATGACAGGGGTTCAACGCGCAGTCGTCGATGTTGATGTTACACACTGAACCTGTGAGAGCAAAACACGGACAATGTTTTTGAAAAATTTATTTTGTGCATGAAAATGTTACACAAATACACACTGCATTCAGAAAGTCACATCAATCTACACTGCATAACCCATAATGACAAAGCAAAAACCAGATTTTTGATAACTAAAAAAACTGAAATATCACATTGACATAAGTATTCAGACCCTTTGCGCGCATGCGCTCGCTGCTCTCTCTCTCTCTCTCTCTCTCTCTCTCTCTCTCTCTCTCTCTCTCTCTCTCTCACCGATCAGCCACAACATTAAGACCACCTGCCTAATATTGTGTAGGTCCCCCTCGTGCAGCAAAACAGCACCAGCCCGAATCTCAGAAGAGCATTCTGAGCTGATATACATTGTCACGAAAAGAGAGCTGAGCCGGAAGGCTAAGCTCTCGATCTACCGGTCAATTTTTGTTCCTACCCTCACCTATGGTCATGAAGGCTGGGTCGTGACCGAAAGAACTAGGTCGCGAGTACAAGCGGCCGAAATGGGCTTCCTCAGAAGGGTGGCGGGCTTCTCCCTTAGAGATAGAGTGAGGAGCTCAGTCATCCGTGAGGAGCTCGGCGTAGAGCCGCTGCTCCTTTGCGTCGAAAGGAGTCAGTTGAGGTGGTTTGGGCATCTGGTAAGGATGCCCCCTGGCCGCCTCCCTAGGGAGGTGTTTCAGGCACGTCCAGCTGGGAGGAGGCCTCGGGGAAGACCCAGGACTAGGTGGAGAGATTACATCTCCACACTGGCCTGGGAACGCCTCGGGGTCCCCCAGTCAGAGCTGGTTAATGTGGCTCGGGATAGGGAAGTTTGGGGCCCCCTGCTGGAGCGGCTGCCCCCGCGACACGACTTCAGATAAGCGGTTGAAGATGGATGGATGGATGGATGGTTATCTGAGTTACTGTAGACTTCAAACCAGTCTGGCCATTCTCTGTTGACCTCTCTCATCAACAAGGCGTTTCCATCTGCAGAACTGCGGCTCACTGGATATTTTGAGTTTTTGGAACAATTCTGAGTAGATTCTAGAGACTTTTGTGTGTGTGTGTGTGTGTGTGTGTGTGTGTGTGTGTGTGTGTGTGTGTGTGTGTGTGTGTGTGTGTGTGCGCCCCATCCCATAATCTGCAGCCCTCCTCCAAACACACAATGGATTCTTCCACCTTTCGGTCTTTCTTTCAGAGCTGCTCACACACTCACTGGGGAGGGCAGGTCTTACAGAGGGCTGTTTGAGATACAAAAGGGCAGACCCCATTTCACACAAGGCCGAACAACAATTACCCCTCAACACACTCACAACCCTCCAATGCAGGCTAATGTGTAACTGTTTAATTATCTTATAACAATTCAACTTTATTATGGTCTCATATGCACATAATGCAGAAACTATGTGAGCACATACATGATATAGATGTTTACATTACTGTACCCCCTCAACTTAAACCTCACAATAGATACAGTATCTGTGTGTGTCCCAGTTGGGAAACCCAGTCTCTGTCCTAACTCATAATGGATGTCCTAACTCTCATCGGATACACAAGCTCTGCTTTCCGCTGGCCCGCACGCACGCACACGCACACGCACACGCACGCACACACGCACACACTCACCTGTGTATCCGGGCTCGCACACACACTCATAGCCGTTTATCTTGTCAATGCATTTGCCGTAGTCACATGGGTTACTCTTACAGTCGTCAATGTTGATCTCACAGTTGATACCTGCGGACACAATCACGACAAATTGTTCAAATAGAGAGACAGATGGAGAGAGAGTGATTTACAGCGTTTGTTAAAAGGATAGTTCACCCTAAAATGAACAATGTCAAATTCTCTTGGAATCAAGGGCGTAGCCAGGAAATTACTTTTTGGTGGGCCGGCATAAAAATGGGTGGGCCAAGTTTTTACCCCAATTTAACAACAGAGTTATTAGCGGGTTATTGTGAGAGCAGCATATTGCAAGAAAGCGGGTTTTTGCGATAAATCGGCGCGTTGCGAGAAACGACTGTAAAGCAATTTCGACAGGCAAGGAGGAGGCAAGAACCAGCTTGACAATATAAATAATATTTTAATAGCAAACTTAAACAAAATATACAAACACACACATGACGGACATGTCCGTAAACGATCTCTCTCTCCCGCACCACCGCCCGCTATCGGCCTTTATCCCTCACAGAGGCTTAATTAGCCTGATAATTAACCAGGTGTGTATCATCACAACCCGGCCCCGCTCTCCGCCCTGCCACAACGGCGTATTGAAGAAAGCGGGTTATTCCGAGAAAGCTCCGTATTTCGAGAAAGCGGGTTATTTTGATAACCCGGCGTATTTTGATAAAGTGGCGGGTTGCGAGAAAGCGACGTACCGCGAGAAAACAGTATATTTTGATAAAGCGGCGTATTTTGATAAAGCGGCGGGTTGCGAGAAAGCGACGTACTGTGAGAAAGCGGCGTTTTGCGATAAAGTGGCGGGTTGCGATAAAGCGGCACATTGCGAGAAAACAGCATATTGCGATAAAGCGGAGGGTTGCGAGAAAGCGACGTACTGCGAGAAAAGAGCACATTTTGATAAAGCGGCGAATTTTGATAAAGCGGCACATTGCAAGAAAGCAATGTATTGCGGGAAAGCCGCGTATTGCGGGAAAGCCGCGTATTGCGCTTATGTTTATGAAGGTTGCGTCATAATGGCAATGAAGTTTGGATATAACTTTACCCAGATATGGTAAGCATGCAATTTTATGACACTAAAATCATGTTAACATGTATAATGTTTGCATCTTGTAGCTATAATATTAAAACAAGGTGTATTTCAATGTTTATGGACTGGCCCCATTCACTACCATTGTAAGTGCCTTTCTGTTACTGCAATTTATGCTGTTTTTCAAGGTGCATCATACAAGTTGTATGATTGGTGAATAGAATGGCGAGCGCGTGACCTATCCCTTTAACTGTAGTTCTTTATGGCACACACAGGTGTATAAGTATTCTTAAGTGTGTGTGTGTGTGTGTGTGTGTGTGTGTGTGTTACCTCTGGTTCCTTTGGGACAGGTACAGGTGTAAGCGTTCTCTCTGTCCTGGCAGGTTCCTCCATTACGACACGGTTGGCTCAAACACTCGTTAATGTTGGTCTCACACAGTCGCCCGATGTATCCAGGGCGACAGTCACAGGTGAAAGTGCCCACACCGTCCTTACACACTCCATAATGACACGGACTTGACGCACACTCGTTGATGTCCAACTCACAGTGAGCGCCGGCAAAACCTACAGCGCCAGAGACCAATGGGTTAATATGCAAAATACACATGAAATTGTGATGTCATAACTATGCGCTCATTAACATATGACCATCGATGTGCATATATTAACACCTCTTCAGCAAATTCAACAATCTGCCCTGGAGAACAAAAGTTTGACTTCACTTGTTTTGACGCAAGCGGATAAGAGAGAATTTAGCGGTGCAAGAAATGTGGACTTGAGGGGTGAAAAATGTGTGTTTGTACCTGGTGTGCATTCGCAGGTGTATTTGTTTGATCCATCTGTGCATTTAGCCCCATTTTTACACGGTGTACTGGCACACTCATCCACGTCCAACTGACACAAATTCCCAGAGAAACCTGGAAAAACAAAAAGCATGCCGTTTGAATAAAGGCTCAGCAACAATGTACCTTATGAGATAATGCACATCAATGGCTTGTTTATTTTTTAATCAGGTCAGTTAATATGCATTCCTCTCTCTGGTATTGATGTAGTTAGTTACCTTTGGGGCAGTCACAGTGGAACGAGTTGATCTTGTCAATACATTTTCCGTTGTTGAGGCAAGGCTGTGATGCACAATCGTCAGTGTTTATTTGACAGAACATACCCTCATAACCTATACACGAAGTCAGATAGAAGAACTTGTGATGAAGCAAATTCAAAACTCATGACACGCCTGACACCCCTGTTTAGAGAAAATGGTATGACCCGAACCTGGCATGCAGATGCAGTGGAATCCACCAATTTGATCAAGGCAGGTGGCATCGTTCAGGCACGGGTTTGACTTGCACTCATTAATGTCCATTTCACAACGTGGCCCTTCGTAACCTTGAAGACACTTGCACTGGAACGATCCTTTAGTGTTGAGGCAACGTCCGCCATGCTCACATGGGTTTGCCCCTGAAACACACCAATCACAAACAGTTTCTACCTGTCCACCATCATAACGTTTTTTTTGTCCAGTCCTAACATTTTCTCTAACTAATCATAATGGAGCATCTAATCGCTGCACCCTCTGTGTGTTATTCTTACCAAGCGAACATTCGTCAATATCCTGGTTGCAGGCAGATCCCGTGTATCCAGGTGGACAGGTGCAAATGGCTTTTCCGCTTACCGGGTTCGTGTCGCAGTTTGAGCCCTTCTGGCACGGATTACTGATGCACGCGTCGTCAAGGTGGCACAGAAGACCTTTGGGTAAACAAACAAATTTAGGCAGACGCTTTTATCCAAAGTGACTTACAGTGCACTTATTACAGGGACAATCCCCCCGGAGCAATCTGGAGTTAAGTGCCTTGCTCAAGGACACAATGGTGGTGGCTGTGGGGATCGAACCAGCGACCTTCTGATTACCAGATTACCAGTTATGTGCTTTAGACTACTACACCACCACCACACAATTTAGCAGGAATTACAATTTTGAAAATTGAGAAGTTCAAATATTGTGCAGGAGGCGCAAACACGCTTACCCGTGCGTCCATGTGGACACTCGCAGAAGAAAGACGCGACTCTGTCATGGCAGGTGGCACCTTGGGAACACGCCGCGCTGGCGCAGTCGTCGATGTTCTCGCTGCAGTCATCTCCCACCCAGCCGTTCACGCAAACGCAGTGGAACCCGTCCACGGTGTTGCGACACGTTCCTCCGTTCTGACAAGCGTTGGGCGAGAGTTCGCACTCATCGACATCCTCCTTACAGTACTGACCTGAAAGAGGATGGGGTCAGAGGTCAAAGGTTAGGTTTTTATTTAAAGATGTATTGCTTTGTACTATTATTGTGTTTTTGTTGGGTTGTTGGTGAGTATCAATGTATAGAAATGTCGTACCGGTCCAGTGTTTGTTGCAGTGGCAGTTGTAGGTGTTGACTCCGTCTATACATCTGCCACCGTTCTCACAGGCATGCTGGGTGCAATCATCAATGTTGTGTTCACAAGTTTGACCTGTGAACCCTGAGAGAGACAAGTGATTCACATTCAATACACATCAAAGAGTCTGAGACAGTCTACGGATTGTGTTTGTGTGCCTTAGTGAGTAACTCAAGTCATCTAGGTGACTTATTGCGATTAATAATAAACTAAGACAAAAATGCGTCGCATTCCATGCAAGATGCTGTTAATGAATAACTGTGCACATGCACATCTGGGTTATTGTGTTATACTATAACAAAAACTAAGATCATTAAAAAGTACATTGACAACAATGCAAAGTAAACAAAAAACTAAAACTAAACAGGATGAAAAAATAATCAACAAAAATAAATAATTGTTTTGTTGTTGTAAAGTTCCCGACATTCCTAACAAAGATAACTGGAAAAACAAATTAAACAACTGACATGAAAATGCAAAACGTATAATTTTGACACACACAAACACTTACCTTGTACACATGAGCAGGTGTAGCTTGTTTCACCCATCTGTAAACATGTTCCCCCATTCCTGCAGGGTGATGGGTGGCATGGGTGGTACAGACGCTCACATTGTGTGCCCGCATACTCGGGTGGGCACCGACAGCGGTACGAGCCCACTTCGTTGATACAGGTTCCTCCGTTTCGACAGGGTGAGGGGGAGAGGGCACACTCGTTCACGTCTTGCCGACATGTCTGGCCGTGGAAGTTTGGAGGGCAGGAGCAGATGTAGTGCGACTCAAATGCTGAGCACTGCCCCCCATTGGCACAAGGGTTTGATGCACATGGGTCGGCTTGTTGGCATGTTTTACCTAGAAAAAAGAAAGAGAGAGCTTAATTTGTGACTACTGTCAACATTTTGGTTCTATAAATTCTGGCAATTTAAAATGTGTTATCTGCTAAAAGTTTATTTCGTGGACTTTTAGGAGTACACTAGCAAATAGATGGCATCAAAGCTACCAGACATGGACTAAAAGTTCTTTAATATTAGGGGGCCTGGGTAGGTCAGTTGTAAAGACGTTGGCTATCACCCCTGGAGTCGTGAGTTTGAATCCAGGGTGTGCTGTGTGACTCCAGCTTGGTCTCCTAAGCAACCAAATTTGCCCGGTTGCTAGGGAGGGTAGAGTCACACAGGGTAAACTCCTCGTGGTCACTATAATGTGGTTTGTTCTCGGTGGGGCGCGTGGTGAGTTGTACATGGATGCCTATGCTATGTCTCCGTAGCAACGCGCTCAATAAGCCACTTGTAGCATGTGCCTCCACATGTTGTGAGTCTCCGCTGTGTAATGCACAATGAGCCATGTGATAAGATGCGCGGATTGATGGTCTCAGATGAGGAGGCAGCTGGGATTCGTCCTACACCACCCGGATTGAGGAGAATCACTACGTGACCATGAGGACTTAAAAAGCACATTAGGAACTCCAAATTGGGAGAAAAAGGGGAGAAAATCATAGGGTCTTTAATCCAAAACCAGGTGATGTGTGCGTGTAAATACCTGACCATCCAGGTGGGCAGCGGCAGGTAAAGGTCTCGAGAGTGAGCAGAGAGCACGTCCCTCCATTTCGGCAGGGGTTGCCCATGCAGGCGTGATTGACAGGCGTCAGACAGAGTGGCCCGCTGTATCCCAACACGCAGTCGCAGGTCACCTCCACGTCATTTCCCTGCGTCCGTGCACGGCATACACCTCCATTATGACATGGTGACGGACTGCACTTATTCGGGTACTGACATTGGGGGCCGACAAAGTCTGCAGGACACCTAAACAGACACAAAACACACACAGTGTTAAAACATGCATGCATATTCTGCAATAGAAACATGCATGAAGCACTGAGGGGTGAACAATTCTCTCTTACACACAAAAACTGGCAGAGTTTCGATACAAAATAATTTTTCTTTGAAATATAACAATGCAAAATGTTGGGGTTAGGGTTAGCCTAAGGTAATAATAGTTAGCTTTGTATAAAAACAATAGAAGTCTATGCTATGTCCTCATTTACATATCTAAGTAAACATGTGAGTGTGTGAGTTGTGCGCATGACCAAATGTCCCCACAAGGATAGTAAAACCTGAGATCACCTATCTTGTGGGGCCCAGCCAGCAGTCCCCACGAGGGAAATGGCTTATAAACATACTAAACAATGTTTTTCTGAAAATGTATAAATTAAAAAAAGGTTTCTGTGAGGGTTAGGTTTAGGGTATATCAATTATTGTTAGATCTGTATAAAATCCCTAAAATGCATGGAAGTCTATGGAGAGTCCCCACAATGACATAAAAACAAGTTAGTGTGTGTGTGTGTGTGTGTGTGTGTGTGTGTGTGTGTGTGTGTGTGTGAGAGAGAAAGAGAAAGAAAGAAAGACACTGTTCTAACTCATCTAAATTCTGCTCAGTGGCAATCAAGAACCACAAGAACACACACTTTCATACAAACACAAACACATTAGTCTATGTAAAAACTTAAATACATATATCTCCAGAGATAATAAAAAAAAAGAATTTGTGAAAACGGAGAATAGAAATAAAATGCATTTGTCTCGTATGAATGTGTGTGTGCTGCAGCAGGTGTGTGCATTAATAAGGGCAGCTGTGCAGCTGGCCCCACCCACTGCCCTCTGTCCCTCCCCCCAAGCTTGTTGCCATGGCCAGTGGCATAATGTCACCAAGGCAGCTCCCAAGAGAGCAAAACTCCACCCACCTAAACTCCTGCTGCCCAATAATCTCACCATTATCACAACAGCATCTTGATTGACATTTGCTCTCATCAGCATCATGCATATTTATCATTTTTACTTAGTCGTGTTTCTCAAATGTATCACAATTTGGCCTATATAGATTTAAAAATAATCAGGATAAATATTATGTTTTTGTTTAATAGTTAAAGCGATTCATAGTATAAAAACATTCTAAAATCAATTTAATATCATTAATAAAACTATATATATATATATTTTATATAATTAGATTATATTTTGATATTTTTAATTATGTTTTTATTACAAATAATTTTTAAATATCCCCCCTTTAAAAATGTAGTCCGTTAAGTTTGAATGAATTTAGGTGCATTTAGAAAATTGTTTTATTGATGCTACAGTAGTTTGCGTTCACATTAGGACCCTTCATTACAACACTTTTGGAAACTATCATGCACCAGTTTAATAAGGAAGACATCCCACTACAAACACTTAGAAGCGCAGATGCATGCGTGTGCATGTTTAATTCTGCCATTAATGCCACTCTTTGTCTCTAGAGACTGCAGCAGAAGTCATCTGCAGCCCGATGGGGCAACAGGTCCAATAGCATGAGTGTGTGTGAGAGTGAGAGACTCTGAACAGATGCTGTGGTGACCTGTGACCCCTGAGCACATTTGTGACTGCAGGCAACCCCCCCCCATTCCAGTGGTCTGGTCTACCATCTGCTGCTGCCTTCTGTGTGTGTGTGTGTGTGTGTGTGTGTGTGTGTGTGTGTGTGTGAGTGAGAGATCACACCACAGACTTCCTGCCCTTGAGTGCAATTCAAAACAACAACCTTTAATTTTCTCCGTCTGCCCCCACGGCCTTGCGTTCTTACGGTTCACACCTTCACAAACAGGAGACTTTAAGGGTTTGTCTGTGCAGGGGCCGGTTTGAGTCAGTTTATTGACTATGTTTTGATGACCAGAGACCGAAATGGGAACTTACACATTAAATCTAATGTTTGAATAGATAAAGTTACAATTCTAAACATTAGTTGAAAGACAGTATGTTTCTGTAAACGGTATATGTAAATACGCCCCCAGGGTCGTACCTCTTTGTCACAACATCAGAAAATGTGCCAGCAATTTTTAGGATTACTCACTTTGAAAGATAAGAGAAGGCCTGCAATCTTTAAAGTTTCCTTGAAACTATATTTTTGTCCTTATAAATAAGGTTAAAGTTACACACTTCCTGCTGCCAGATGATGGCGCTATGATCGTGCCCCACAATACTCATATCCATGTAATCAGCCCCCAATACCAAACATAAATCTCAATTTTGATCTAAATCACACAATGCACGCCGAAGATATGACCACTCCCTCTTTTAAATTTTTCGCCATTAATTTATCGCCTCGCCATGGCAACACCATTTTAAATATAAAAAAATCTGTTAGCAAATTAGCATCTTCAAATCTTGGCATGATGTTGCCCCCGTTTGGTGCCCGTCACATAAATCACCTAGGAGGAGTATTTCAAATTCCAGAGCACGCGTTTTTCAAACAATGCAACATGGCAGACTTCCTGTTGGGCACAGCCTATGAGTATGAGGGTGAAAGTTGTCCAGCTTGATGAGATCTATATGTGTATGAAGTTTGGTGACTGTAGGTGAAAAGGACTGTGCTACAGAGCCTACCAAAAACCTAATTTTCAAGGGGCCGGTAGAGAGCCCCCCCATGTGAAATTTTGCCAAGCTCTAATGGCCGATGATTCTGAGGTGTGTGCAAATTATCAGGAGTTTTTGAGCATGTTAAGGGACCCAAAAGCCCCTGAAACCTTGAAAAGAAGAATGTTAACAGTAATCCTTAGGAAAACAATAGTTCCTCCGTACTTACAGTGCTTGGGCCCTAAATATACTTTTTTGTCCTCCGAAGGGTAATTTGTCTTGGACTCATGGTGTGTACATATACACAAATTGGTGTCGTTCCCCTTCAAATAATTAAATAAATAAAAACAATAAATAAGAGAAACATAATACCACCTAAAGAGTCTTACATATAAAATCATAAATATATATATATATATATATATATATATATATATATATATATATATATATACACATACACACACTGGTGGGCAAAAGTTTGGAATAATGGACAGATTTTGCTGTTTCAGAAGGAAATTGGTACTTTGATTCACCAAAGTGGCGTTCAGCTGATCACAAAGTATATTCGGGACATTACTGATGTAACAAACAGCAGCATCAGTCCAACACATTATCCTTGAGTATTCATGCTAAATTGCTAATTTGGTGCTAGAAAATCACTTGCCATAATATCAAACACAGCTGAAAGATATTTGGTTCATTAAATGAAGCTGAACATCGTCTTTGTGTTTGTTTTTGAGCTGTCAGAGTGTGCAATAGACTGACATGTCTTAAGGTCAATATTAGGTCAAAAATGGCAAAAAAAGAAACAGTCATCAGTCTATTCAATCAATATATCAATCTTGAATTCTACCCGCTAAACACCAGTTTCACGTACAACAGTAAAGAGAAGACTCAGGAGGACTTACGGGAAGAACTGCAAAGAAAGACACTTTTGAAACAGAAAATCAAAAAGAAAAGGTTCGAGTGGGGAAAGAAACACACACATTGGACAACAGATATTCGGAAAAGAGTGTTACGGATCTTAAACCCATTGAGCTTTTGTGGGATCAGCTTGACTGTAAGGTGCGTGAGAAGTGCCTGACAAGACAGTCACATCTATGACAAGTGCTACAGGAAGTGTGGGGTGAAAGGTCAAGTGCTACACGAAGTGTGGGGTCAAAGGTCACATGAGTATCTGGACAAACTGACCGCTAGAATAACAAGGATCTGCAAAGCTGTGATTGATGAGAAAACTTGAGGGTTTTTTTTAGAAGTTCTGAAAAAAAAATTCAAATTGTAATAGTAATTTTTCACGTTATTAATTTCCTGACCATACATTGTGATCAACTGAATGCCACTTCTTTTTCACTTTCTTTTCATAAGGGCAAAATCTGTACATTATTCCAAACTTTTGGATGCGAGTGTGTTTATATGTATGTATATACACAAGTAATTTACATCACACTCAATTGTATAATTTTAACAAAATTAATTAATAAAAAACCTTGTTATTTTTTATATTTTAAGTTTTATTTTATTACATTCTTATTACTCATTATTCATTTAAAACAAAAGTAAAATTGTAAAAATATTTGTGTGTACATTAGGGTTGGGCGATGTCCCCTAAATTGGCAGTTGACGATGTTGACAGTAAAACATCTCCACTTAAAAACTATATTTTCGTTATTTTACTATCCCAACTGACTCATCCGCGCTTTCCAATAGGTTGCACGTAAGGGGGAAAAATATTTCTTCCACTTAAGAAGAGTTGTGCACTTTTAAGCACTTTTTATTTTAATATATCTCTTTACATTGATATTTTTTTTCTACTGAAAAACTATAATTTCGTTATTTTACTAGCCCAACTAATTAGTACTCATCCGGGCTTTTTAATATATTGCGCCTAAGAAAAAAAGTCGTCTTTGGGCAGCCTTCTTGCGAAGAGAGCAGCCACAGCCACGCTCACTGATGAGCAAAGGTCGAGGCAGAAATGACCATGTACCTGCAGGAAATGGCCATTGATGGGGAAGAGGACCCGCTGACTTGGTGTAAACGAGCGACAAAAGGTTTCCGTTCATGGCAAGATTAGCACGGAAATATCTGTGCATATGTGCTACCAGTACTCCATCAGAGCGGGTCTTCAGCACAGCGGGTAGTGTAGTTACTCCAATCCGCAGCTTATTAAAACCAGATAAAGTGAATATGTTGGTATTTCTGGCCAGAAACATCGAAATTTAAACATGGTCTATGGCTGAAAGATATTAGACTTCTTTACGCATTTTTCGCCATCCGTTCTGGAGCTATTCGATTTTGCATATTATTTTTTAAGCGTTCATTTGTGTAGTTCATATGACCACTTTACAATATTTCAATAACATAATTTATTTTGTAGCCTGTGCTGAAGTTAATTGTGCTGCTAATTATAAGTGAAATGTTAATGCCGAGTTTCGGTCTGAGTGTTGTTCCGTTTTCTTGTTCTTTATTTGTTGTTCTTCTATGTTTTAATAAATGTGTGTTATTCATATTCACCTTGTTTCTTTCATTTGATTTGACATTATGGATTCATGGCCAAGGAAATTTTTCTTTAAAAAGTATTAACCAGACAAAAGTTATTTGACGTTCGCTGGTCTGGGTTTATCTTAAACTGCCGCTTCAGTGTAAACAAGAGCTATGTGACAATGAGCAAGATTTTCTGAGACACTACAACTACTAATAATTCATTAATAAAGGCTATTTTCTTGTAGCCTACAACATAAAATATTTTAATCTAAATGTACAGTGTAAGACATGTAAAAAAAAGACAAGAAGCTAACAATCAATATTTGTGTAGCCTGCCTGACACGGTATTTTCACAGACTAACACGTCACGTCTCTGGCATATACTACAGTATTTAAAATAGCATATATGCATTAGTTATATTCTCAATTTAATTTACAGAGCAATCCCTGCAAAGTTTTTAGGTTAACTATAGAAGAGACTAGGATTAGTGAGTCACACTAGCAAGACTCGCAAAAGGGGGCGTGGCATCACGATGGTGGCTCTACATCGTGATGTTGGTCAGCCATCACGACGGACGATGATATCGTCCATCGGCACAACCCTAGTGTACATTTCATAATTTAATATATAGTATGTAAATATACAAAATATATGCCACACATTTTTGTCGCAGTGGTATAATGCCAGGCATGTGCCGCCAAAATGTTCTGGTGTTACAACAATAAAAGAAAAATAATTTTGCTTTCTTTAGAGGTACAATCGAGAGACCATCGGGAGCTTTTCTTAAAAGACTGTTTGTATATCATTGATTTGATTCAATCTCGTTGCTCACTTAAAAATAACTAAATAAATACATTTAAAAAAAGACTATAGTTCTTATGTTGTCATTTAAACCAAAATACAGTATGACGTCTAATGGCCTACAATTGTATTTAATTTACTCACATTTGGCACATGGCAAGTATAACGTTTGGTATTCCGGTATTTTGGTATTCAAAGTAGACTTATGACATGGAAGAAAATGTTTAAATGAAGTGCTAAAATGAGGAACTGACTCGACAAAAAGGCTGTCATCATGAGAGAAATGAGAAAGGAGAGAAACGCAGCTTCACACGGTTTTGGATGAAATTTGGCCAAACTTAGAAATGTTTGGTCACCTCAACAGTCTGTATGTCTTTAATAGCCTGTGGATGTGTTTCCTCCTTCAAATGGCTCTCGTTATACACAGCATCACCCCCAAAACAAAGCTCACGCAGCCAGCAACATCTTATTCAATCACGTGGGTCGGTTCATTTCTGATGTATTCTTAACACACACACACACACTCACACACACGCACACTCATGCACGCGCACACACACCTATTTTAAATCGACCTCAAAATTGACAACACACCCAACTAAACCCCATCGAGCAGCAAAAGGTCAAGAAGGATTCCGGGATTCAAATGACAAAGTTGGAATTCCACGCTTCCAATTAACTTCCCACCCTCCGACATTCCAAAAGTTCCAGAAATGATGTCAGGTGCTTTTGGAATGATTAGAAGTCTTGGACCACCTCACAGAGTTAATAAACTTAGTCTTATACTATGAAAACAGAGGGCATTGCATTGCGTTATGAATTTCGCTCTGGCACATTTTGGAACGCAATGACGTGTGGATTAAGAAGCATGCTTACATGCACAGCAATATGCTGAAAATGATAAAAAAATTAGCTAATTAAAAAAGTCCAGCAACATAAGTAAACCTCATTTACATCAGTCAGAAAATGTTAATGTTTGTTCCAATGACAGATTCTCAAACTCGGCATGCCTGAGATACCAGTCTTATAGACACGGCAAAAAGGATCTTTTACAAGATCAAAGTCTGACACACATAACCAACCCCGACATGACCTTAGCTCATGCATAACATCCACACAACACACATAAACATACTTTAAAATACGTTTAATATAGCATCACCCAAAAAAGCACATTGATAAGTCCCTAACACAAGCACAACTATAAGCTTAGATAGTCAGCACCATCGTTTTTGAAGATATCTGATTTGATAATGAGTAAACCTCCTCTTTCTGTCATCAAACACGTTTACGGGCAGAGGTGGAACTTTTGACTCAACAAAGTAGGACACCTGCTCTGCTCACCAAATGTCAAAAGCTCATATGACATTGACATCAATGCAACTCGTACTTCCTTCTTTCAGAATCTACAGGAGTTTCCATGGTGGAGAACTGGACGACACAGGAAAGGCGTCACAGTTCAGATGTGATATTTCTGGGAGAAAAATGGCTCAAAAATATCTTTGTTCTTCCTGTTTATGGACAGGGGTCATCACAACAGGATGTTCAGAGTTGGTCACTATGTGCATGTGTGTGCGCCATGCACACACGCTTATGTGCGTACAAGCAACTCAACTACTCCACACAATGATAGATAAGTGGATTTTAGATATGTTTAAAAGCAACACACACACACACACACACACACACACACACACACACACACACACACACACACACACACACACACACACACACACACACACACACACACACACACACACACACACACACACACACACACAGGCCATTCTTACGAGTTCCTACAATCTTATTATCCTCCAGCCATCTGCCCTCCAAAAAGGGCACCACTCACACACTCAAACGGGTCCCCAAGAGCGTGTAAGATAAAGACACTGAAAGAACCTCATAATCATGCTAAATCTTGATGTTTTTATCCTTTTGGAGCACATTCAAGTTTTATTCCATGCTAATACTATGTGTGTGTGGTGTACATGTTTATAATACATTGTAGGTACCAAATGTCCCCACGAGGATAGTAAAACCTGAGATCACCTACCTTGTGGAGCCCAGCTAGTGGTCCCCATGAGGGAAATTATTGTTAGATCTGTGTAAAATCCATAAAATGCATGGAAGTCTATGGAGAGTCCCCACAATGATATGGAAACAAGTTTGTGTGAGTGTGTGTGTGTGTGAGAGAGAGAGAGAGAGAGACAATAGGAGGTGAGGGCCAGCTGTTGTTCTGAATGGCATGAATAGACATTGACAGAAGCAGCGTCTCACTGCAGCAGGGCACCAACGAAATACTCGGGGGGGGTTGTTGGGGGGGTCTTTTATCCAAGTCTGAAACAGAATGACTATGGGCGCGTGCACGTTCGTGTATGGGCACAAACACACTCGCAAGTTGCCGAGAGCTTTGTGTGGTTGCTAAGAAGGGGTCCCACACTTAAGTCGGAATCTCAAGCGTTTAGGATCCAACATCATATAATCACATTTATACAGGTACTGTTTCATGATCACAGTGTCACACTAATCTTACACTTCTTAGATTCAGCAGAGATCATTCTTCCTGACAGAAACCATTTTGTAGGTTTCTTGAGTTGGCTATATAGTTCTTATATATGGGGACTATAGATATATATGGGGACTATAGAGATATATATGGGGACTATAGAGATATATATGGGGACTAATATATATATATATATATATATATATATATATATATATATATATATATATATATATATATATATATATATATATATATATATATATATATATATATGGGCACTATAGATAGATATATATGGGGACTATAGATATAAATATGGGCACTATATAGAGATATATATATATATATATGGGCACTATAGATATATATATATATATGGGCACTATAGATAGTATATATATGGGCACTATAGATATATATATATATATATATATATATATATATGTATACATATATGTATATGATATATATATATATATATATATATATAGATATATATATGTATATATATATATATAGTATATATATATATATATATATATGGGCACTATAGATGATATATATATATGGGCACTATATATATATATATATGGGCACTATAGATATATATGGGGACTATAGATATATATATGGGCACTATAGAGATATATATATATATATATATATGGGCACTATATATATATGGGCACTATAGATAGATATATATGGGGACTATAGATATATATATATATGGGCACTATAGATACATATGGGCACTATAGATATATATGGGCACTATAGATATATATATATATATATGGGCACTATAGATACATATGGGCACTATAGATATATATGGGCACTATAGATTATATATATGGGCACTATAGATACATATATATGGGCACTATAGATACATATGGGCACTATAGATATATATATCCGTTGGATTCTGGATCACATGTTGTTCTGGTTTTATTGGATCTGAGCGCTGCCTTCGATACAATAGATCATGAAATTCTTCTCAGTCGTCTGGAGTGTTGGGTTGGTGTGCAGGGTATAGCTCTTCAGTGGTTTGCTTCATATTTAAAAGGCAGGACAGTTGCTGTGAATCTGGGAGACTTCTCTTCCACATTGGCCCCTTTAGTTTGTGGTGTCCCTCAGGGGTCGATTTTGGGGCCGTTACTGTTTTCGCTCTACATGCTTCCTTTAAGCAGTGTTTTTCGAAAGTATAGCATTTCATATCATTGCTATGCAGACGATCTCCAATTTTATTTTCCTGTGAGGCTAGACAACACCTGTTCGTTGGACAAAGTACAGGAATGTTACAGTGACATTAAACTCTGGCTATCCAGCAGCTTTCTCCAATTGAATGAGAGCAAAACTGAGGTTTTGATTGTAGGCTCTCCCGTCTTATCTTGCTTTCCTGATCATTTGGGCTCTTTATCCCTAAAGACTGAGAATCATGTAAAGAGTTTAGGGGTAATCATGGACTCATCACTTAACTTTAAGAAACAGATTGGTGTTGTTGTCAAAGGAAGCTTTTTTAACCTGAGATCAATTGCTAAAGTAAAGCATTTTTTTATCTAGTGAGGATTTAGAAATTGTAGTTCATTCTTTTATTACATCTAAGCTTGACTACTGCAATTCTTTATATATCGGTCTCCCCCAGACTCTGCTTGTCCGCCTACAGTTAGTGCAGAATGCAGCGGCAAGGCTTTTAACGGGGTGCGAAAGAGAGAACATATTACTCCGGTACTGCAATCCCTACATTGGCTTCCGGTCAAATTGAGGATTGATTTTAAAATTCTCTTGTTTGTTTACAAGGCATTGTCAGGCCTTGCCCCGCAGTACATCAGAGATCTTATAGTTCCTTACTCTCCTTTTAGAGTTCTCAGGTCCTCCGATCAACGACTTTTAAAGGTACCTCGTCGTAATTTAAAATCAAAAGGAGATCGTTCTTTTTCCGTGGTAGGTCCTAAAACTTTGGAATAGTCTCCCATTCCATGTGAGATCTGCTCCATAGATTACAACTTTTGTCTTATTTAAAAACTTATTTATTTTCTTTAGCTTCTGAATAATGTATGTCTGTTTTTTGTTGTATGACTTTCATGTTATTATTCTGTAAAGCACTTTGGGGCAACGTCTGTTGTTTAAAAATGTGCTATATAAATAAAGTTGCTTGCTTGCTTGCTATATATGGGCACTATAGATACATATGGGGACTATAGATATATATGGGCACTATAGATATATATATATATGGGCACTATAGATATATATATATGGGCACTATAGATACATATGGGGACTATAGATATATATGGGCACTATAGATATATATATATATGGGCACTATAGATATATATATATGGGCACTATAGATACATATGGGGACTATAGATATATATGGGCACTATAGATATATATATATATGGGCACTATAGATATATATATATGGGCACTATAGATACATATGGGGACTATAGATATATATGGGCACTATAGATATATATATATATGGGCACTATAGATACATATGGGGACTATAGATATATATGTGTACTATAGATATATATATGTACTATATATATATATATATATATATATATATAGGCACTATAGATACATATGGGGACTATAGATAGATATATATATATATATATATATATATATATATATATGGGGACTATAGATATATATGGGCACTATAGATATATATATATGGGCACTATAGATATATATATATATGGGCACTATAGATACATATGGGGACTATAGATACATATGGGCACTATAGATATATATGTGTACTATATATATATATATATATATATATATATATATATATATAGGCACTATAGATACATATGGGGACTATAGATATATATGGGCACCAATGCATTGATGGTTTTCTAGAACTACACAATAAAAACATTGTTTGTGGCTTTTATAGGAACATTGCCAGTTCAAGTTAAGCTCAATCAACAACATTTGTGATGTAGCATTGATTGCCGCAAAAATGTAGACTCGTCTCAGGGTTACAGTGGGGCACTTACAATGGAAGTGAATGGGGCCAATTTTTGGAGGGTTTTAAGGCAGAAATGTGAAGCTTATCATTTTATAAAGACACTTCTGTTAAAACTTGTGTATTATTTAAGCTGTGAACTTAAATCATCATTTTTACGGTTGGCGTTTTAGGGTTTAGGCGTAACATCGCGAAGGCAACAAAGTTAACCAACACGCATACTGTTTACGTCTTATGGCTATACAGATTGGCCTCTTTCACTTCCATTGTAAGTGCATCACTGTAACCCAGAGGGATGAGTCGAATGACAATTTTAATCAGCACTATGCCACAAATGTAATCGATTGAGCTTGTATTGAAGCCGGAACATTCCTTTAAAATGTTCTTAACAACAGGCTGCAAAAGCCTTTCTTGGTTCTATGTGCAACCTTCATTTTAAAGACTACAACTTGATTTTGGTCATTCTTGCAGCTCACCTGCATGATGGGTCTCCGCTTGACTTGAGCTCACAAATTCCTCCGTTCTGACAATACTCCAAGCATCTCTGACCTAAACATAAACACACACCTGTTAGCACACCCCAACACTCAATTGAACCTGTACATACATCACCTGCACTGAAGTGAGGTCAAGTAATGCCCGCACCCACCCACCTGTATGAGCCAAACACCTGTCAATGAAAATACACACGCTACAGAACTCCTTAGAAAAGAACCTCACCAACTATAGACATCAATAAAAGGCACCAGGCCTTTGGTTTGTGGCCAGGACGGGGAGCCGCTGGCCCTTTGTTGGACTCTGAATAAGTGACTTTGATTGGGGGTTGACTATTCATCTAAAGAGATCCTGAAAAATCCAGTTATCCAACACTGTGCCAGGAAATAGCTCTACATTCTCAAAAATTCCCTGACAGTGTGGTCTTTTAACTCAAAATACACTCCTTCCTGTTGCAGTTTTAATACACCCGCTTCACATTAGTTTAAGTATAACTGACAGTAAGAATATGCATGCTTTTTTTGTTGCAGTCTGGGGGCCAGAGGTGTCCATTTTTGGAGGCAAGTGTATGTGCATTCATTCATTTATTTATTTTAGATATTTATTTATTTTTGGGAGCATGCATCGTTGCACTTTAAGGATTAACAGAGTATCTAAAGACAAGCCTGTTCACCATTCAGACACTTGTTGAATGAAAGTAGCTGCCTGCAGGCTGTCTTTAATTGGCAATGACTGTCTAAAGCTCAGACTTGTTTATTATGGATTAATCACTAGCACAACTTAATCTAATTATCTTTTCTTTCGTTTAAGCATGAATTTTGAATTTCAAAGCATGCCTACAATTTTTTTGTGGTGACGTAAATATAGGTATAGGAAATATAGTGTTTAAGTGTGAACTTGAAAATATTCAGGAAAAATGAATGCTCTAGATTATAAATATTATTTATGATTGATCGTTCTTTACAATGCAACATCAAGTTAACTTAACTTTTCAAAGCTGGTGTTCCCAGCATGCACCAGGCTTGTATAATTAACAAGCTTAATGGTTTCACGGTTTGCAAGTTGATTTACGCCGTTTTTATTGATGATTTTTTTTGTTATGTTAACTTCTTGTTTTGTGAAGTCTTACATTATTTTTCTACTCAAAATTACCTGTTCATGATTAAAAACAATTATCTGTTGATTGTTACCGTCATCGTGTTTTGTGCACCAAGTGTTCAGGTCTGTGTGCACAATTCTGATTCTTATGTCAATTGCTATTAAAGCAAAGTGATGTAGTCAAACAGAGAGAGTAACATTTACTTTAAATAGTATTGCAAAGTAAACTTTACTTGGGAATTTCTAATATAAGTCACCAAGAATTCTGTGTAGTATTTACTAGAAAATGTGGTCTGTTAAATCCACTTGCAATATCTGTATAAATAAAAAAATATTCCACAAAGTAAACACTACTAATTTTCAGTGTAGGCCGTACGATGGATAATAACAAAACTCTTTCAGAACTTTTCTACACTAACAAAAAAAGCTATGGTATAGCATTCCCAATGAATTTCCAAGATTTTTCCAGCATTTGGTGATTACATAGACTGTAAAAAAAGATGGACGACGCCCCTTCGCTCTTTTCCATTGGTGAGAACTGAAGCCGCCAGTGTCCCGATATGGCGCTGACATCTTGGGACTTGAGTCTGCGCAGTTGCGATTTCGGGACCAGACCTGCGCAGTAGTGAGCAGGAAGTAAAGCCGCGAAATCAAGGCCCCGCCCTCACTCTCGCTGAATCAATCGCAAGCACACGCCCTTGCACTTTTGACTTATGACGGTGTGAAATAATTAATTATAGAAATTTAGATATTAAATTTAAAGCTCCAATCTCCTCAGTCCTCCGAAGATCCCGAAAAAAAGTCAGTTGGTGCTTCAGTGACTACTTCGCTCAGAGAACCTGTCAATCACAGCTGTCAATCATGATGTCACAGCAGCGTTTTTATAGCATCAAATAACTAAAAACAAACTTATTTTGAAAACAAACACTTGAAATTACATCAACGTGATAGTTTCTGTCATTTACTGTCGTTTCTATCTTTGGAAAAAAGATATGTGACGTGTAATTTAATTGTTTAGTTGGTCTCACGTCCCGTTGAATAACATGGGGAGGCGGAGTTTATGACCTATACTAGGACCAGTCACCGGGGGGCGATCGAGACGTTTTGGCTTCACTTTTGAGGGCTTGTGCGAGCCAAACAGGATGACTTCAGTTTTACTCTCGTTCAGCTTTAAAAAGTTCTTCAATTATAAGCCATAATTTGAGTTCATCTAAACCGTCTAAAATGGGCTGTAAGGCATGTTTGTTGTCACGCTTTAAAGAGCACCTATTATGATTGTTCAAATATTACCTTTCATGTACAGTAGTGTGTTATATCGCTGTTTGTGAATGTAAAAATGGAGTGGTGGTGGTGTAATCAGAAGGTTGCTGGTTTGATCCCCACAGCCACCACCATTGTGTCCTTGAGTAAGGCACTTAATTCCAGGTTGCTCCGGGGGGATTGTCCCTGTAATAAGTGCACTGTAAGTCGCTTTGGATAAAAGCGTCTGCCAAACGCATGAATGTAAATGTAAAAAATTCTGCAAAGTTTCAAAAATCAAAGTGCACGACAACTGGAGTTATTGACTTCCAGAAGAAAGAAACGATTCTGAACACCTGAAACGACTCGCTAGTAATTCCAGACTTACTTCCTGTACTAACCACGTAATTTGGTAACAACAAACCTGCCTCTGGTCTTCATTGGCTGCTCGCGAACAGCTTTGACTCGCCCTCAAACACTACACTAAGCGGTAGACCAATCACAACAGAGAGGGACATCTGACCAATCAGAGCAGAGTAGGCTCTCTGAAAGGAGGAGTTTAGAACGGATCATTGAACAAGTCATTTTTGACACTAGGAAAAAAAGGTAATGCTGCAATTTAAATTATGAGAAAATTAAAGTGTTTTATGAACTTGGATGCATGTAAATCTGTTGTATGAGACCTTTAAAACAATATTAGGCACGTTTAAAAACCATAATAAGTTATCTTTAAAGGGAGATCAATTTGGGTGTCGTCAGCATAGAGATGAAAGGACACTCAGAGGACGTATATACAGAGAAAACAATACAGGGCCAAGTAGTGAGCCCTGTGGAACACAACAACTTTGATGAAAATCAAAGGAAGAATGATGTCCAAGAGGGACAGCAAACCTCCTATAACTTGGGTATGAACGAAACCACTACAACACTGTGTCCCTAAGGAACTCTTTAAAGCGTGACAACAAACATGCCTTACTGCCCATTTTAGACGGTTTAGATGAACTCAAATTATGGCTTATAACTGAAGAACTTTTTAAAGCTGAACGAGAGTAAAACTGAAGTCATCCTGTTTGGCTCGAACAAGCCCTCAAAAGTGATGCCAAAATGTCTCGATCGCCCCCCGGTGACTGGTCCTAGTATAGGTCATACACCCCGCCTCCCCATGTTATTCAACGGGACGTGAGACCAACTAAACAATTAAATTACACTTCACATATCTTTTTTCCAAAGATAGTTTCTGTCATTTACTGTCGTTTCTATCACGTTGATGTCATTTCAAGTGTTTGTTTTCAAAATAAGTTTGTTTTTAGTTATTTGATGCTATAAAAACGGTGCTGTGACATCATGATTGACAGCTGTGATTGACAGGTTCTCTGAGCGAAGTAGTCACTGAAGCACCAACTGACTTTTTTTCGGGATCTTCGGAGGACTGAGGAGATTGGAGCTTTAAATGTAATATCTAAATTTCTATAATTAATTATTTCACACCGTCATAAGTCAAAAGTGCAAGGGCGTGTGCTTGCGATTGATTCAGCTAGAGTGAGGGCAGGGCCTTGATTTCGCGGCTTTACTTCCTGCTCACTACTGCGCAGGTCTGGTCCTGAAATCGCAACTGCGCAGACTCAAGTCCCAAGATGTCAGCGTTGTCAACTACCCAGTGTTAGAGGGGTATGCAGCAGCAATTTTGGCGACACAAAATGAACGAATCACTCTCTCAGACTACTCGTTCTTCTGAATCTCATAAATGATTCGTTCAAAATGAACGACTTGTTCATGAACGACCCATCACTAGTGCACATACGGAAATGCGCTATGATGAGTAAGTAATATCAAAATAAAAGTAATTGCAGTTTTTCAAAATAAAGCCAGAATAAATGGCTTTACCATACAGAGGTTTTTTTTTTAAACATCCACCTGTGTAATGGGGTCCGCGCAGACTTGCTGGAGCCCAGTGCGGCCGTCTATATCGCCTATAGGACGGGCCTGTACTTGCGCAGTAAAGGCCGGCCCAATTTACCAGCGGCCCACCGGGAAAACGCCCGGTGCTCCCTATGGCCAGTCCGCCCCTGAGTACTTGAAAGCCATTTTTCGTAAAGATAATTATTTTGTATGGCAATATAGGACACTTAAGGTACTTCAAAAACTACAAATGGCATTAACCTGTCGATATATATTTAAAAAGTTATTTCAGTGCACATTTCCTGTGTGATAAATGCACTTTATAAATGTCTCTTTCGTTTCCTGTCCTTTATGTCTAGTCGTGTCGTTTACCATGTCTGTCACTCTTTTCTCGGTTCCTCTACGGGTTCGTGCAGAGGCCCGCGCGTGGTGGGGAGGGCTCGGGAGTCGGGACACACGCAAGGCTAACGGGAGCGCGCGCGCGACAGCTGCAGAGCCCACGCCGCGTGGACAAAAGAAATCAGGGTCCAGCACGAGCCCATAAAACACTGCCTCGAGCCATTGTTTACCAGCGCACGAGAACAACAGCGTAAGAGCACCCCCCTTCCTCATTCACTCACGGATCGCTTTCCCACACACACACACACACACACACACACTTCATTAACATTAGGGACTTGTTGTAAGACAAAAAAATTCCTGCACACTATAAAAACCACCAAAATGTTCAGAAATCAAATACTTATGTATTGCACGATAAAATGACATTCTGAAATTATTAATATGCGTGATAACACAGGAAGAGAAACTGTCACCGTTACAAGAGTAAATGATAAAACCTCTTTAACATGCAGCAGCATCACGAGTTCATCCTTGAAAGCGAAACTTTAACTTCACTTTGAATTCAACAGAATCTGTTCCACTAGTGATCATCAATACAACTAATGTAATGGATATCCTAATTTGTGATTCGATGTTATCATACTAAATGAATGAAAACATAAACAGGCTTATATAAATGAATGCATATATTAAATACATAAATGAACGAATACATAAATAAAAGAAAGTTTATTATAATATCACATAATCTGGTGCATCATGTGACGCTCAATGCAAAAGTTAATTTCAACCCATCATCATTTAAAGACACACTACACCAACTTGACGTCTCAAAGCTAAATAAAACAGGAGAGTTTGGATGTATTTGTACATTATTTCAGAGATTTATAACGTTACATGTCTGCCTATAATTTAAGAGTTATGTGATATAAACAGTGTTTATCTCCAATACCTTGTGCCGCTGTCGCGAGCGATGCTGCCGTCAGTAGCGTTAATTTCACCAAGAAACGGTTCATAACTCCACCTCGGCGTTACAACTTCAGTAAAATCCTTCGTGAAGTTCTCATAGATCCCCAGAAAGTCTTCCCAGATGTCCAAAAAGTGCAAAAGAGTTAATATGCATAAGTCCCAGCACTCCGGAGAACTTCACCTTTATTTGCCGCTCGTGAGAACTGATTCTGTTTGCGGAGCGTGCGCGTGCGCTGATGTCACTGTCGCGTGGGACACTGAACGCGAATTCTGCTTGACTTCTCGCTCGAGACTGAAAGCGCCCGCCCCTGTTATCCCTCCACGCAGGTACAAGAGAGGGCGAGATTTCCTTTAACTTAAAGGGAGAATGAAAACACGGATTAAGTTTCAATGCAATGTAAGAGAACAACTTTCACACGGTTTCACAGGGTAGATGTGGGACGTGCAAGTTTATTCCTGTCCCCCTGAAAATGGTTAGAGAGGGACTAGGGTGGATCACTGCTTTCTTCTGGCGTCAGATCCGACCCCTTTATAGGCTGAAAATAAAGTTCCATCAGATACAATAACAAAACTACTTGTGCCATAGTAATATCATATTTGTTGGACATTTAATATGGTAGTACCATGGTATTATTGCTACACTTGAATCAATCATTGTACCATTAGACTTTAAAAAAAAAAACTTTTTTGTAAGGTTTAATCACAATGTTGCTTAGTCAGACTCTCTCTTTCTCTCTTTCTCACACGCTGGCTTCAAGAGTCATCTCTAAAATTATTAATCAGATGTAAAAGATCAAGAATGTCACAGGAATTTCCCCGTATAACCCGTAACTCATAAATGCATTGAGTTCTTTCATTTCTGTTCACAGGAATATTCTGGATTCAGTGCAAATAATGTCATAAAATGAAGCTCAAATGAGAGCATATGTGGCATAATACTGATAAACACACAAAAAACGAATTAGGGCCTACAACTTCCCACTCGTTTATTAAAAAAAATAAGAGGCTCTTACAATGGAAGTCAATGGGGCCAATCGGTAAACGTTAAAATACTCACCGTTTCAAAATTATAGCCACGAGACATACACAATATGTGTGTTAACATGATTTTAGTGTGATAACATTGCTTACTAACCTTTTCTGTGGAAAGAAACTCTGTTGCCATGACGATGTAACGCCCTAAACCACGTAATCCTGCAAAAACGACAATTTAAACCATTTTTAAGCTCCAATAATACACAAGTTTTAACAGAGGAATTAATGTAAGTGCATTTATACAATTATAAGCTTCACATTTCTGCCTTTAAACCCTCCAATAATTGGCCCCCATTCACTTCCATTGTAAGTGCCTCCATTCTTGGTTTTTATACATTTTTGTGGTAATCAAAATAATGCCACAAATGCTGTTGATCCAGCTTAATTTGCACCGAATCCCGAATATATTCCTTTAAGTGTTGCGCAATGGATTTATTTAACTGCACTTATGTAATGCTCTGTCCTTCAAGTGTTGTGTTTGTTCATGTTGAAGTGTTCAATGTTTGCTCAATGCTTTCTTTTCACCCCTTTTGTTGCATGAAACTGTATGTGAATTACAGTAATGACACATCAAGTTTGACAGCATGCACGATATGTGTGTGTGTCAGTGTGTGCCGGCCCATGGGAACAGTTTCATTTTTGAATCTGCAACCGCAGGGCATAAAAAAAGGGTTGAATGACAGGGCGAAAGTAGAGAGTTCATGTCAATACTGACAAATGTTAGATAACTTAGAGACAAATAACGACTTTGTCGTACCGCAGAAACAACGAGTTGTTCATTTGAACACACTCAGCCCTCATTGATTTGAGACGAGTGGCACTTCCCTTTTCCTCTCTTACCAAACTCTCTTCTTTCCCCATTTTTTTACAGACTCACATGCAAGGATGATGCATGCAGTTTAGTGCATTCAAATCTACAATCTATTGCACTTTAGTGTAAATAAAAAAGCAATTCAATGTATATCAAGAATGCATGACCATTGATACAAAGAGAAGCACATGTGAGAATTAAAGAGTTGTTAATTGACAATTTGGTGACAAGAATTGGCAGAAAGTGGCATTTTTGCATTTTGCACAATCTCAGTTATTGAATGCACAAGTGCAACAACAATTTCCCGTTCACTAGAACAAACCTACTGGGCAGTTTAACTTTAAAATGGCCCAGTGCATGATCAAAGACCTGAATAACTGTCTGTGTGAACGACTTTAAAAGGTGTCTGTCACTGTAATCACCTGACAAATTTCACACATACACATTGTGAACGAGTCCTTGCATGCTGCCGTTCCCTGCCCCCCTCTGGAAGCGTGAATAATAAAGCTTTATTTGCATTTCTAAAGATAATAAATGGATCAACCCCCATTGGAGAAATCTCAAATCTGAGTTGAGCATGCCTGTACTGTTGATCCAGCACTGTGCGTGTGCGTACAGACGTGCATGTGTGTGCATGACAGCACATTTCAACTTAAGACAGACCAGGCTGCAGTCTTTCAACACTATTGTGCTGGTGAGAAAGCAGACACTCTGGCCTTCATGGCAGGAAACAAGTCCAATTCATACCAGACAGACAGAACTGACCAGATCTGCACTGGCAAATTAGTGGATTGTAAAAAAGGCTGTTTTATTATGTAGCTGTAGTCATTTAAGGTAGAGCCCTAAATAATGCCTTCAATGGTATAATGTATTTACAAGTGTCTGGTAGAAAACGTTATCAAATCTGAACCGTTATTGACTGCTATTTAAGAAGTCGTGGGCATTAACAGCTTAATGTCACATTTAAGACACCTGAAAAAATATAGATGTGTTTTAAAGTTATATTTGTGAGCATGTGCACCCACACGTTTTTATCTGAACAGTCAAGACCAGTTCTGTTCTGTTGTGGACTGTTCTGGTTTGGTTTGGACTTGTCTGTTCTGTTGTGGACTGTTCTGGTTTGGTTTGGACTTGTCTATTCTGTTGTGGACTGTTCTGGTTTGGTTTGGACTTTTCTGTTCTGTTGTGGACTGTTCTGGTTTGGTTTGGACTTGTCTATTCTGTTGTGGACTGTTCTGGTTTGGTTTGGACTTTTCTGTTCTGTTTTGGTTTGGACTTGTCTGTTCTGTTGTGGACTGTTCTGGTTTGGTTTGGACTTGTCTGTTCTGTTGTGGACTGTTCTGGTTTGGTTTGGACTTGTCTGTTCTGTTTTGGTTTGGACTTGTCTGTTCTGTTGTGGACTGTTCTGGTTTGGTTTGGACTTGTCTGTTCTGTTCTGTTTTGGTTTGGACTTGTCTGTTCTGGTTTGGTCTGGACTTGTCTGTTCTGTTGTGGACTGTTCTGGTTTGGTTTGGACTTGTCTGTTCTGTTGTGGACTGTTCTGGTTTGGTTTGGACTTGTCTGTTCTGTTTTGGTTTGGACTTGTCTGTTCTGTTGTGGACTGTTCTGTTTTGGTTTGGACTTGTCTGTTCTGGTTTGGTTTGGACTTGTCTGTTCTGTTGTGGACTGTTCTGGTTTGGTTTGGACTTGTCTGTTCTGTTTTGGTTTGGACTTGTCTGTTCTGTTGTGGACTGTTCTGGTTTGGTTTGGACTTGTCTGTTCTGTTGTGGACTGTTCTGATTTGGTTTGGACTTGTCTGTTCTGTTTTGGTTGGACTTGTCTGTTCTGTTGTGGACTGTTCTGGTTTGGTTTGGACTTGTCTGTTCTGTTGTGGACTGTTCTGGTTTGGTTTGGACTTGTCTGTTCTGTTGTGGACTGTTCTGGTTTGGTTTGGACTTTTCTGTTCTGTTTTGGTTGGACTTGTCTGTTCTGTTGTGGACTGTTCTGGTTTGGTTTGGACTTGTCTGTTCTGTTTTGGTTTGGACTTGTCTATTCTGTTGTGGACTGTTCTGGTTTGGTTTGGACTTGTCTGTTCTGTTGTGGACTGTTCTGGTTTGGTTTGGACTTGTCTGTTCTGTTGTGGACTGTTCTGGTTTGGTTTGGACTTGTCTGTTCTGTTTTGGTTTGGACTTGTCTATTCTGTTGTGGACTGTTCTGTTTTGGTTGGACTTGTCTGTTCTGTTGTGGACTGTTCTGGTTTGGTTTGGACTTGTCTGTTCTGTTGTGGACTGTTCTGGTTTGGTTTGGACTTGTCTGTTCTGTTGTGGACTGTTCTGGTTTGGTTTGGACTTGTCTGTTCTGTTGTGGACTGTTCTGTTTTGGTTGGACTTGTCTGTTCTGTTGTGGACTGTTCTGGTTTGGTTGGACTTGTCTGTTCTGTTGTGGACTGTTCTGGTTTGGTTTGGACTTGTCTGTTCTGTTGTGGACTGTTCTGGTTTGGTTTGGACTTGTCTATTCTGTTGTGGACTGTTCTGTTTTGGTTGGACTTGTCTGTTCTGTTGTGGACTGTTCTGGTTTGGTTTGGACTTGTCTGTTCTGTTGTGGACTGTTCTGGTTTGGTTTGGACTTGTCTGTTCTGTTGTGGACTGTTCTGGTTTGGTTTGGACTTGTCTATTCTGTTGTGGACTGTTCTGTTTTGGTTGGACTTGTCTGTTCTGTTGTGGACTGTTCTGGTTTGGTTTGGACTTGTCTGTTCTGTTTTGGTTGGACTTGTCTGTTCTGTTGTGGACTGTTCTGTTTTGGTTGGACTTGTCTGTTCTGTTGTGGACTGTTCTGGTTTGGTTTGGACTTGTCTATTCTGTTGTGGACTGTTCTGGTTTGGTTTGGATTTGTCTGTTCTGTTGTGGACTGTTCTGTTTTGGTTTGGACTGGTCTGTTCTGTTGTGGACTGTTCTGGTTTGGTTTGGACTTGTCTATTCTGTTGTGGACTGTTCTGGTTTGATTTGGACTTGTCTGTTCTGTTGTGGACTGTTCTGGTTTGGTTTGGACTTGTCTGTTCTGTTGTGGACTGTTCTGGTTTGGTTTGGACTTGTCTGTTCTGTTGTGGTCTGTTCTGGTTTGGTTTGGACTTGTCTGTTCTGTTTTGGTTTGGACTTGTCTGTTCTGTTGTGGACTGTTCTGGTTTGGTTTGGACTTGTCTATTCTGTTGTGGACTGTTCTGGTTTGGTTGGACTTGTCTGTTCTGTTTTGGTTTGGACTTGTCTGTTCTGTTGTGGACTGTTCTGGTTTGGTTTGGACTTGTCTGTTCTGTTCTGTTTTGGTTTGGACTTGTCTGTTCTGGTTTGGTCTGGACTTGTCTGTTCTGTTGTGGACTGTTCTGTTTTGGTTTGGACTTGTCTGTTCTGTTGTGGACTGTTCTGGTTTGGTTTGGACTTGTCTGTTCTGTTTTGGTTTGGACTTGTCTATTCTGTTGTGGACTGTTCTGTTTTGGTTTGGACTTGTCTATTCTGTTGTGGACTGTTCTGTTTTGGACTTGTCTGTTCTGTTGTGGACTGTTCTGGTTTGGTTTGGACTTGTCTGTTCTGTTTTGGTTTGGACTTGTCTGTTCTGTTGTGGACTGTTCTGGTTTGGTTTGGACTTGTCTGTTCTGTTTTGGTTTGGACTTGTCTGTTCTGTTGTGGACTGTTCTGGTTTGGTTTGGACTTGTCTGTTCTGTTCTGTTTTGGTTTGGACTTGTCTGTTCTGGTTTGGTCTGGACTTGTCTGTTCTGTTGTGGACTGTTCTGTTTTGGTTGGACTTGTCTGTTCTGTTGTGGACTGTTCTGGTTTGGTTTGGACTTGTCTGTTCTGTTGTGGACTGTTCTGGTTTGATTTGGACTTGTCTATTCTGTTGTGGACTGTTCTGGTTTGGTTTGGACTTGTCTATTCTGTTGTGGACTGTTCTGTTTTGGTTGGACTTGTCTGTTCTGTTGTGGACTGTTCTGGTTTGGTTTGGACTTGTCTGTTCTGTTTTGGTTGGACTTGTCTATTCTGTTGTGGACTGTTCTGTTTTGGTTGGACTTGTCTGTTCTGTTGTGGACTGTTCTGGTTTGGTTTGGACTTGTCTGTTCTGCTGTGGACTGTTCTGGTTTGGTTTGGACTTGTCTATTCTGTTGTGGACTGTTCTGGTTTGGTTTGGATTTGTCTGTTCTGTTGTGGACTGTTCTGGTTTGGTTTGGACTTGTCTATTCTGTTGTGGACTGTTCTGGTTTGGTTTGGACTTGTCTGTTCTGTTGTGGACTGTTCTGGTTTGGTTTGGACTTGTCTGTTCTGTTTTGGTTGGACTTGTCTGTTCTGTTTTGGGCTGGACTTGTCTATTCTGTTCTGCACCATTTTGTTCTGTTTTGGTCTTGAATTGTCTGTTCTGGACTTTTCTGTTCTGGTCTGGACTTCTCTTTTTTTCTCTTCTCATCTCTTCTTGTCTCGTCTCACCTATTTCTTCATTTTCCATGTCGTACCATTTTATCTTGGTGCATCTCATGTGATCTCATATTCTCTCCTGTTCTCTCCTAAGGGAGACATTAAGGATGTGTCCTTGAGACATTTGGCATGTTTGTCACTAATGTGTGTGTGTGTGTGTGTGTGTGTGTGTGTGTGTGTTTTGAGGGTTTTATTTTTCAGCTGTTCACTGTATCATTTTCTCTAAGTCTCCGACAACTGCTGTCCAGACCTCGCCCCTGGGGTTGGTCCCTCTCACTTTCCAAAAACAGACTCCTTAAAACACTCACGGGGGCTTTTATTTACTTATGGAGCGTGTGTGTTCTCGGTTCTTGCCAGGTTTTGGACATTGTAATAACATTTGCTCTGGTCTGCATGCACTCTCGCAATTACCCTCATTCTTTTTAAAATCTGTTGACCGTGTCCTCAAAACAAACCCCTGAACTCAGCATCCTCCAAAATATCTCGCAGCATTCCGCTCATAGCATACCGTCATCTCTCTCTCTCTCTCTTCTCCTCTTCTTGACCCCTGTCTTTACTCTCTCCTTATTAATGTGTCTCTGCCAAGAGTGTGTTGAGCATATAACATTTCCATCTGTGCCCATCAATGAAATAATAATTTGAGATGTTCTCTCTTGCTGACATACACATGGGGGTTGTGTGTACAAATATTGTGTGTTCCTGTATTGTTCTCTAAGTAGATGCATCTGTGCATGAGATCAGCATGTGTATGAATATGTGTTGAAGTCTGATTAAATGTATTCTTGCATGCAGAAAGATTTATTTTTTGGTGAAATATGAGACAAGTGATGTTTGAATAAAACAAAGAAAATATTTATTGGAAATTTTGTGTTGCTGGATGAGTTTTAATTTTGGACACTGCTGTGTTAATGGATGCATGTTGCTGTTTGTCTATCTAAATTTAATCTTGCATGTGTGAGTTTGTGTGTGTGGCTGTGCTGTATATAAGTTTGTCTGTATGAATGTTTTTATTTACATGCTAGTGAGTGTGTGTGAGACCATGCATGCATTAGGGCCACTTGGAACAGACAGCTGTTGTAGTGAAATGAAAACCACGCTAAATGCTAATGTGTTTAATGGTTAAAGGCCGTCCACACACACAGCCAGCTGACGGTCTCCTGAACATGACATGCACACACACACACACACACACACACACACATGTTGTGTTTCCATGTTTTATGGGGACTTTCCATAGACATAATGGTTTTTATACTGTACAAACTTTATATTCTATCCCCTAAACCTAACCCTACCCCTAAACCTAACCCTCACAGAAAACTTTCTGCATTTTTACATTTTCAAAAAACATAATTTAGTATGATTTATAAGCTGTTTTCCTCATGGGGACCGACAAAATGTCCCCACAAGGTCAAAAATTTCGGGTTTTACTATCCTTATGGGGACATTTGGTCCCCACAAAGTGATAAATACACGCTCACACACACACACAGTTAGACCTTCACGTGAGCTTCAGTTGAGAATCAGGAAATGTATGCACCTTGTGAGGATTTTCTGCTAATCAAAATAAATCATGAATCTGACAGAACTAAAGTTCAGATGATTGACGTGTACTTGAAGAATTAGTTTTGTGTCTGTTCTTAAGAAATAATGCGTTTGTGTATACATGCACTGAAGAATTACAGAGTTTGATGACAGTACTGCTGTGTGTGTGTGTGTGTGTGTGTGTGTGTGTGTGTGTGTGTGTGTGTGTGTGTGTGTGTGTGTGTGTTTGTAACTAAAATTCAGGCAGTGACACTGAACTTTTGCTCGGTAGTTTAGGGGAGGAGTGTGTGTGTGTGTGTGTGTGTGTGTGTGTGTGTGTGTGTCAGGGAGAAGTTGGTTCTCATGGTCTGAAGTCTCATGGGACCCTGTGACAGATGTGACGTCTGCCAACCCTCACACACTGCAATCCTAATCTGACGACCATTTCCCACATCCCTCTTATACAGGTCAATTTCCATGACGCGCTCCAAAGAATACCTTGTTATCCATCCATCCATCCATCCTTCTGTCTTTCTGTCTCTCTATCTGTCTCTCCATCCCATTTAACATTTTCTGTCTGTCTGTCTTTCTCTCCATCCATTTAACATTTTCTCTCTGTCTGTCTGTCTATGCATTTAACATTTTCTGTCTGTCTGTCTGTCTATGCATTTAACATTTTCTGTCTGTCTGTCTGTCTATCCATTTAACATTTTCTGTCTGTCTGTCTGTCTCTCCATCCATTTAACATTGTCTGTCTGTCTGTCTATCTATCTATCCATTTAACATTTTCTGTCTGTCTGTCTGTCTATGCATTTAACATTTTCTGTCTGTCTGTCTGTCTATCCATTTAACATTTTCTGTCTGTCTGTCTTTCTCTCCATCCAGTTAACATTTTCTGTCTGTCTGTCTATCTATCTATCTATCCATTTAACATTTTCTGTCTGTCTGTCTGTCTATGCATTTAACATTTTCTGTCTGTCTATCTATCTATCTGTCTCGCTGTCTGTCTGTATCATCCATTTAACATTGTCTGTCTATCTGTCTGTCTATCTATCTATCTATCTATTGTATTAACATTTTCTGTCTGTCTATCTCTCCATCCATTTAACATTTTCTGTCTGTCTGTATCCATTTAACATTTTCTGTCTGTCTGTCTGCCTCTCCATCCATTTAACATTGTCTGTCTGTCTGTCTGTCTGTCTGTCTGTCTGTCTGTCTATCTATCTATCTATCTATCTATCTATCTATCTATCTGTCTGTCTGTCTGTCTATTGTATTTCTGTCTGTCTGTCTGTCTGCCTCCATCCATTTAACATTTTCTGTCTGTCTGTCTGTCTATGCATTTAACATTTTCTGTCTGTCTATCTATCTATCTATCTATCTATCTATCTATCTATCTATCTATCTATCTATCTATCTATCTATCTATCTATCTATCTGTCTATCTATCTATCTATCTATCTATCTGTCTGTCTATCTATCATCATCTGTCTATCTATCATTTAACATTGTCTGTCTGTCTGTCTCATCCATCTAACATTTCTATCTGTCTATCTCTCATCCATGTAACATTGTCTGTCTGTCTGTCTGTCTGTCTATTGTATTTCTGTCTGTCTGTCTGTCTGCCTCCATCCATTTAACATTTTCTGTCTGTCTGTCTGTCCTTTTCTGTCTATCTGTCCATCCGTCTCTCTCTCTCTCTCTCTCTCCATTCATTTATCCGTCTAACTTTCTGTCTATCTTTCAATCTGCCCATCCATCCATTGCCACATTTAAACCATATTCCCGTGGTATTTACATGGTACTCAAAGTAATTTCAAGGAATATCATAATGGTTTTGTCGTAGTACAGGGATATTTTGTTAGTGTGGGGCAAATATTTTAGAGAAACTTACTTAGTTTCAATCCATAATAAGGCCAATTCATTCAGGATACCATCGCCATAAAAGTATGATAAGACCTTGACACTTTTTCTAAGTGCTGTCTATCTGCATATCGTTCAGTCTGCCTATATATCTATGTTGTGAACTTGCAAATATATAATGTACTTAGCATGTGTTTTTTCATGTGTTTGCATGCGCCTGCATATACGTGAACACACGTCTTCATTTCACGCAGACTGTATCTCAGGCTGTGTGAAACTGCACAGAGATCTGCTGTAGGTGTGCTGTGGGTGTGAATGATGATGGTAAAGTGCATAGCCTCAGGGGCTCTCTGATGATGCATACAGGTTTGGGCCTAAAGGCTGTCACACTCCAGGTAATGACACGCTACATCTGATATCGTCCAATCAGACAACACTTCGACAGGATGAGGAGATTACAATCTGAGGTTCTCACAGTGGAATTGGAGAAGGAGCAATAAAACACATGACAGTTACGTGCCACTAACAGCTCATTACTGATCCTCTTGAGTCAGTTGGGCTGATTGATGACATTTTTGTGCTTTGTTTATTATTCATAACTGTTTACTGTTTCATTTAGGAATTGAGGGTGCACTGTACCTAGCTTTAGGGGACATTTTTCTTTGCATGTTTGCAGGCAGGACGTAACGATCACAGGCTTTAAGGAAGGAATGTTTTGGAAAATCTTTGACGAATCTCTCTAAGATGCATGAAAACTCTCGGAGTCCAGGGTTCCAGATGCCAAAGTTAAAGTTTATTGAATGTGACGTCTGCCAACCCTCACAAACTGCAATCCTAATCTGACGACCATTTCCCACATCCCTCTTATACAGGTCAATTTCCATGACACGCTCCAAAGAATACCTTGTTATCCATCCATCCATCCATCCTTCTGTCTTTCTGTCTCTCTATCTGTCTCTCCATCCCATTTAACATTTTATGTCTGTCTCTATCTATCTATCTATCTATCTATCTATCTATCTATCTATCTATCTATCTATCTATCTATCTATCTATCTATCTATCTATCTATCTATCCATTTAACATTTTCTGTCTGTCTGTCTATCTATCTCTCCATCCATTTTCTGTCTGTCTGTCTGTCTGTCTGTCTGTCTATCTATCTGTCTCCATCCATTTTCTGTCTGTCTGTCTGTCTATCTATCTCTCCATCCATTTTCTGTCTGTCTGTCTGTCTGTCTATCTATCTCTCCATCCATTTTCTGTCTGTCTGTCTGTCTGTCTATCTATCTCTCCATCCATTTTACTGTCTGTCTGTCTGTCTGTCTATCTATCTCTCCATCCATTTAACGTCTGTCTGTCTGTCTGTCTGTCTATCTGTCTCCATCCATTTTCTGTCTATCTATCTCTCCATCCATTTTCTGTCTGTCTATCTGTCTATCTATCTCTCCATCCATTTAACGCGTCTGTCTGTCTGTCTGTCTGTCTGTCTATCTATCTATCTATCTATCTCCATCCATTTTCTGTCTGTCTGTCTGTCTATCTATCTCTCCATCCATTTAACGTCTGTCTGTCTGTCTGTCTGTCTATCTATCTATGGCTCCATCCATTTTCTGTCTGTCTGTCTATCTATCTCTCCATCCATTTAACTGTCTGTCTGTCTATCTATCTATGTCTCCATCCATTTTCTGTCTGTCTGTCTATCTATCTCTCCATCCATTTTCTGTCTGTCTGTCTGTCTGTCTGTCTATCTATCTCTCCATCCATTTTCTGTCTGTCTGTCTGTCTATCTATCTCTCCATTCATTTAACGTCTGTCTGTCTGTCTATCTATCTATGTCTCCATCCATTTTCTGTCTGTCTGTCTGTCTGTCTATCTATCTCTCCATCCATTTAACGTCTGTCTGTCTGTCTATCTATCTATGTCTCCATCCATTTTCTGTCTGTCTGTCTGTCTATCTATCTCTCCATCCATTTAACATCTGTCTGTCTATCTATCTCTCCATCCATTTTCTGTCTGTCTGTCTGTCTATCTATCTCTCCATCCATTTTCAGTCTGTCTATCTATCTATCTGTCTCCATCCATTTTCAGTCTGTCTGTCTGTCTATCTATCTCTCCATCCATTTAACGTCTGTCTGTCTGTCTGTCTATCTATCCATTTAACATTTTCTGTCTATCTATCTCTCCAACATCACCGAATCACCAACAAACTTGAGACCGGTCAGCTGTCCATTCTGACTCTCTTAGTCCAAAACCTCCTCTTCTATACAGTTTGTTATCTAGCATTACCTCATTTCTACGCCCCTTCGTTATTTTGGTAACCAATGGATACTATTTGCCACCATTATCTCACAAAGCCTTTTGATATCTTTTTACTGGTAGAAACTTGGCTTTAGTCTATCTTTTTAATTAATTTGACCACTAGTTGTTTTTACTTCTTATCTTCAACTGTGTTTCAAGGTCCTTAGCCTCATTATTTTGTTACAGCTGTGTGCTCTTACATTTTTAGTAACCTCATATGCTCTCTCCTGGGTCACACAAAGGCCAGGAAACTCCTATAAGTACTTTGATATAAAAACATACTCTAATATTGAAAAATATACTATAGGAATCACTATGCACATTTTATGCACATTTATTTACCTACATTCAGTGCCCAAATGCTAATAAGTGTTATTGGAAGAAATGGTGATGTTACACAGTGAAACCATAACTGTGCCAACTGGCCCGGATCACCACGGAATGGCCAAGGGCACGGGTAGTTCAACGAGTATGGATGCTGACTACCACCCCTGTGGTCGCGAGTTTGAATTCACGGTGTGTTGAGTGACTCCAACCAGGTCTCCTAAGCAACCAAATTGGCCCGGTTGCTAGGGAGGGTAGAGTCACGTGGAGTAACCTCCTCGTGGTCGTGATTAGTGGCTATTGGGCATCCCAAATAGGGGAGAAAAGGGGATAAAATAATAATACAAAATATGGGAATCACTCACTTTGGTTCATTTACTTTATAATACAACTGATTCACTTAAATCATTTGGAATTCGCAGCGCTTAGATTATTCCCTCTGCTCCATTGCTGTGTTCGCAAAGCAATCAGGGCTGGACTGATAATCCGGCATAACGGGCATTTTCCTGGTGGGCCGACGCACTTTGGGGCCAATCAGGGGCGGACTGGCCATTGGGAGACCGCGAAACGGCTACGATATGCAGAAAAGGACAGCGAACGCCCCCCGCTCAAATTTTAGGCCATTTGCTATGTAAAATCCCGGGCCGATTTCTCTTCCCAGTCCAGCCCTGAATACAATGTGACTAAAGAAGTGTTACTCGCTGGAAAAAGTAGCTTGTTACTGAAAAATGTAATTAGTAGTGTCGCTAATTTTAGCTAGTTACTTGCCAACACTGTGCTGGACACTAGTTGACTGCTTTTTCTTCACTATCCACTCCAATGTGTCAATTAAAAACAAAACAACAACTTAGATTTATGCATTTATGTATAAGCCTGTAGATCATGAGATATACATATACATAAATAATAATAAATAAATTCAGTCAAGTGTGTCCAAACTTTTGACTGGAAGTGGGAATGTAAGAGAGGGAGAGAGTTGCATCTTGATCCCAATAATTCATCACGACTCTAAGCAAACACTTACATTTGTCATCACACACACACCTTGCCATTCATACACCTCCCTGTCTCTCTCTCCTGCTCAGACCTGTCGACCGAAACTGCCTCATGCAGCAGTGTTTCTGTTTGTGTGCATGCACGTGTGTGTGTGTGTGTGTGTGTGTGTGTGTGTGTGTGTTTGTTCGCCACGCTGCTGGCACTCATGTTCATTTCCTACTCTCACTCTATCTTGTCATTTGTAACAAACACACCTTACACCTATATTAGCCTAAGTATGCTCATCTGATACTGAACCACACACACACACACACACACACACACACACACACACATGTTGTGTTTCCATGTTTTATGGGGACTTTCCATAGACATAATGGTTTTTATACTGTACAAACTTTATATTCTATCCCCTAAACCTAAACCTAACCCTAAACCTAACACTACCCCTAAACCTAACCCTCACAGAAAACATTCTGCATTTTTACATTTTCAAAAAACATAATTTAGTATGATTTATAAGCTGTTTTCCTCATGGGGACCAACAAAATGTCCCCACAAGGTCAAACATTTCAGGTTTTACTATCATTATGGGGACATTTGGTCCCCACAAAGTGATAAATACACGCTCACACATACACACACACTGATGTAAAACCTTAAACACTATATGCATTAAACAATTTAATTTCAAAAGGCAAAATACCACAAAAATATCTGACATACAAATTACATTCTACTCTATGTGTAATTACAATATCAACAAGTTCCACGTTTTATTATTACCAGTGTGCAGACGACAGAAATGCAATCAAAGTTGAATTTGGTCAAATTAAAAAATAACATTAAGCAATAACAAAACATTGATTTATATTAAAATAAGATGGATTTCAACGTGATTAAAGTCTGAGATCAATTCTGCAGAACAATGTAAGCCTGTAATCTAAGACATAATACGGAAATGCATGCCTGCATTCAAATTGCAAAAATGCATTTTCCCTAATAACAATGCTGAAATTCACACCATGACCCCAAAATGTGTCAAATACACTTTAACTGCTCTTTAAAATGTATAACTATCATTGCATTAAATAACTAAATAAATAAATACACACCAAGTTGCACACTTTGTTAGCCTGATCTCATAATATGTGTTGGACTTCAAATGCTAAAACAATAGATACTGTTCAAAATGATGTGAAGAATGCATTTGGACACATTCTGGTTGTCAAACACTAAAACATGTCAAATAGTTAATGTGATGAACTACAAAAAAATCACCAGCTCAAATGACTCAGAAAAGTGAAGTTAGTTCAGAGAAAAGCTCTAGCAGAATCTCAGCGCAGATAACACTTGCATTGATATTTTGATACCAAATAAATAAGTGAACAAATAATTTCTGGGGGCACCAAGTTGTTAACATGACCACAACTGGACTTTCATACCATACATGATTGTGAAAAAAAGCTTGTTGCAAATGTAAGTGCACTATTCATTTTGCTGTGACATCAATCGCCCCCTAGTGTCTAATCTACAACATTGCAACTTTCATTGTTCTACCCATGAATTGTTACAATGTGTCCCCCTACTGGTCACAAAGCGATACTACACAGGCTAGAATAACAACTCTTGATGTCTTTAACTTATGATTCAGTGCTTTTTTTTTCTCTCTCTCTGATTATATGCTGATCCCAGACCATAACATCCCTGATTAATCTGAACTATGGACCAGAAAGAGTTTATATGAGCAAGTGTGAAAGGTTTAGCAGCTGGTGAGAAGTACAGCAGTTTATTAAAGCATCAACAGCACTTTAGAATATTATTGTGGTGTTGTAATGTGGGTTTTAAGCTGGATCACTGTGGCTGTATTTGATCTAATTGATAAATCCTGACCAGTTAAACCTTGTTGAGGTCTTATGTGTTCGTTGTGGACCGGCAGCAGCGACGGTTCTGTACAGGCAGAGCATCGGGTACATGAGCCAGTGGATCTGGACGGATCAGGAACCTACAGAACAGATTGAACACTTCAAGTCAAGTTTGTTTTATTAAAAGCTTCATGCACTTTTGAGTAAACATGATCAGAATAAAGGCTATAGAACCATAGAGACTTTTGGCAGGTCCTCTTGAGAAAAACAGCTGCAGCTAACGGATTAAACATCAAAATAAAGTGTGTGTGTGTGTGTGTGTGTTCTGTCAGTATGCGTTACATACACAACATCGTTGAGCTGCAGCAGCGTGTCGTGGGTGGGGTTTATGAGAACATATGAAATTGAGTTCTGCTGGTCATTCAACTCATCTGCAACAGAGATTGTTGGACACAGGGATAATTATTATTGACTGGAAAAAAATGTGAGGACTGCTAAAACAGTTCATTAAAATTAAATATACCACCCAAAAAATAAAATATATATATATATATATATATATATATATATATATATATATATATATATATGTATATGTGGCAGCGGGCAGTGGTCAAGCGCCCGTCCGGCTTGACCACGCCCCGCTGCCACAATATATATATATATATATATATATATATATATATATAGGCTACAGGGGTGGACTGGGACTTTACATAGAAACAGGCCCAAAAGTTGTTGAGCAGGTCTGTCCGAGTCTGCATATTGCTGTCCCTTTAGGCTAATCGCAGCGCCGTTCTGTGGCCCGTTCTTCACAACGTGGCAGCTCATTTCAGTTTATTGCGGCCCATTCAGTTCGTTTCGCAGCCAGCCCACCCCTCCTGCCACTGAACGTCCTCAAAGTGCGTTGGCCCACCGGGAAAATGCCCGGTATGCCAGATTACCAATCCAGCCCTGTATGTGTAATATATATATATATAAACAGACCCTGAAGCAAACTCAAGAGTAGAGGGGAGGAAGTTTACCTTGCAAATAGCCTAAATTCACTCTGTTCATCACGTCACTGGCTGTTAGATTTGTAACATCTTCTACATGAGATGAAACAGACAGAATGAAAAACAGAAAGAGAAAAAGAGGACATAAAGGATTGAAAGTATTATCTGTATAATTTCAGCCAAAAAATGCTCTTTCCACCAAGAATGAAGCCACATATTCAGATTCGTAGAATTGTACACACACAATTTAAACTTTGATGTAAAAACTGGAAATTCAACAGAAAACTTATAAGAAGGGACTGTATTTTATAAGTCGGACTTGATCGTGAAAAATGGGAGAAAAGTCAATATCGCCTGTTTTTATTTAAATTAGACACGCCCCCTCTTTCTAAGACACGCCCTCTAACGATTGCATTGAGACCGAACTGTTGAGCAGTGTGTCCTCTCACGGTAGTCAAACACAACAGTATTGCTGTCCCTTTAGTGCCCTCGGCTGACAACAGTTATGAATCTGAGTATGGCATTAAACCGGAATGATCCACTGTAACTACACTAGTTAACGGGCACTAGAGAACGGGCAAAATGATTGACAGGCAGAAAGAACATCAAAGTTGTGTTCTTTCTAATTAGTTTGGGTGTCTCAGGACACTTATTTCAGTGATATCTTTCAGGGAGAAGGAACATTTTCGAATATTGAAATAGGCATGTTCCCTTTAATGTTTAGTGGTTACAACCGTCCTTCAAACTTTATAAAAAATAGACATGAACATGACTTGCATAGATCTTCCAATTATGTTCAACAAGCTTGATAAACTGAATTCAGTTCTTATGCTGAAATAACAGCAAATCAGCTGCTTTGATGAACCATGCTTCATAATATATCATTAATATTAATATTAGTAATGAGGTAAAGGGCGTGGTTTACTGTATCCAGCTGTGTGGAGGCCCAGGTGCTGCATACGGTTCCTGACCAATTCCGAAAGCTCCTCCCTCTCAGAGCGCCGTGACACTCCCAGTCGCTGCTGGATGGAGCTGAGGGCGGAGTCACTCCTCTTCACACTCCGCCTACTAAGACGCCTCGTCCAGTACATGCTTTTCCTTCTCAGGAGCTGGTGCTCTAATTGGTCACTGCTGGAGGAGCTCCGGGTGAGGAACTTTGACTCCTCCCCTTTCTCCCTGGTGTCGTTTAAGCCCTCAGTGCTGACAGAACCTTGAAACTGGAGGTGACAGGAAACATGGAAACACATGATATACAAAGAAAATATTAATGATGACACCGTGGCCATGAATAAAAGGAATATTATGCTAGCAGAGATTAAACATAGAAGTAATGATCAGCTACATACATGAATTCCCTTAAAAAACAATAACGGCTTGATAGGTAGATAGATAGACAGACAGACAGAAAGATAGATAGCCAGAAGGACAGACATATGGATGGATGGATGGATGGACAGACAGGCAGATTGATAGAATGATAGATAAATAGATATAACAATAGATAGATAGATAGATAGACAGACAGATAGAAAAATAGAAAGATAGATATATAGACAGACAGACAGACAGATAGATAGACAGACAGATAGAAAGATAGATATATAGACAGACAGAAAGATTGACGGATGGACAGACAGTATGATAGATAGATAGACAGATAGATAGAAAGATAGACAGACAGACAGACAATAGAATGATAGATATATAGACAGACAGACAGACAGACAATAGAATGATAGATATATAGACAGACAGATAGATACATAGACAGACAGATTGATAGAACGATAAATAAATAGATAGACAGACAATAGAATTATAGATATATAGACAGACAGACAGATATATAGACAGATAGACAGAAAGATTGACGGATGGACAGACAGTATGATAGATAGACAGATAGATAGATAGACAGACAGACAGATAGACAGAAAGATTGACGGATGGACAGACAGACAGACAGATCGACAGATAGACAGAAAGATTGACGGATGGACAGACAGTATGATAGATAGACAGATAGATAGATAGACAGACAGACAGATAGACAGAAAGATTGACGGATGGACAGACAGACAGACAGATCGACAGATAGACAGAAAGATTGACGGATGGACAGACAGTATGATAGATAGACAGATAGATAGATAGACAGACAGACAGATAGACAGAAAGATTGACGGATGGACAGACAGATCGACAGATAGACAGAAAGATTGACGGACGGACGGACAGAATGATAGATATATAGACAGACAGACAGATAGAGAGACAGACAGACAGACAGACAATAGAATGACAGATATATAGACAGACAGACAGATAGAGAGACAGACAGACAGACAATAGAATGATAGATATATAGACAGACAGACAGATAGAGAGACAGATAGACAGACAGACAATAGAATGATAGATATACAGACAGACAGACAGAGGGACAGACAGATAGATGGACAGACAGACAGACAGATACATAGATAGATAGATCGATAAAATGATAGGATGACAGACAAACAGACAGACAGACTGAACCTCAGGAGGTGAGTGTGATTCTGTGCGGTAGATTCCGATGGGAATCTCTGAACTAGACGAGCAGAACTTCTGGAACAATCTCCCGTATGTCCGGATCCACAGGTCAGCTTCACACACACGCATCTACACATGGGAATATATTCATAAACGTACACACTCATAGATCAGTCTAAACTGCTCTAATTAACACTAATATATAGAGATATACTGCTTGAAATACACACATACACACACAGAGTGTTTTGGACTCACAGCACACAGGAACCCTGATCCAGGAGTGGTGTCCAGCCCGAGCAGTAATCTGGCGATTGGGATCATGTAGTCCTTCACAAAACACTCAAATCCAAACATAATATTAAAACAAACTCCACAAATATTAATCACAAATACATTAGTTTGCCAAGTTGTATCCATGCAAGAGATCATTTGTAGCATTTACCTGGTAGAGAAGTGTGTCCAGCATGCTGATACTGAAGACTCGACCAGCTGCAAACGGTAGACGGAACATGAAGGCGAGATTAGAACCTTTATCACGTTCTTTCTGCCAGTCAAAAACACAAACAAACATGTTACACTTTAACATCTTCATAGGTGCAGGGATTATGACATACAATACTCCACAGCAGTGGTTCTCAACTGGTTTTGCTTCGGGACCCATATTTTACATTGGACATCAAGTGGCGACCCACCATAGAAAGAAAAACATAATCCGTATTTAATGTAACCTGGTTCATGGTTTTCAATAGAAACACATGTATCAAGTGACATTGTTTTTGTAGATGATGTTAACAACAAAAGATACAGGAAGCTTCCCCCCCCCCTTTTATTTATATGAGTCTAATTTATATTTATCATCCAGTTTATTTTCTAATTTCAAACATCATTCAAACAAAACATGTATAACACAGGAAAACGTTGTTCATTATTTGTCCACAAGTCTTGGAGGCCCGGACTTTAAAGCCCTTTATGAACTTGCCCTTAAAGACCATGGATGGCTCCTCATTTACATTTACATTTATTCATTTGGCAGACGCTTTTATCCAAAGCAACTTACAGAGCCCTTAATACAGGGACAATCCCCCCAGAGCAACCTGGAGTTAAGTGTCTCACTCAAGGACGCAATGGTGGTGGCTGTGGGGATCGAACCAACAACCTTCTGCTTTACAGTTCAGTGCTTTAGCCCACTACGCCACCAGCACTACATAAGGTTAGGTCAATGCAGCTAGTCTATATAATAATACAATTATAGTGTTTATGAATAATTTTATAGATTCTACCTAATACATTATTAATTGTATGTTCTCCCCTTTCCTACCCAATTTGGCATGCCCAATTCCCAATGTGCTCTTTGTCCTCATGGTGGCGTAGTGCCTCAATCCAGTTGGCGGAGGAGAAATCTCAGTTGCCTCCCGTGCCTGAGACCGCCAACTTATCCCTCAATTGCTCAGTTTGGCCGGGCGATCAATCCTAGGAAGAGTCCTGGTTGTCCCAAACTTCTTCCATTTAAGAACTATGGAGAGCACTGTGCTCTTGGGAACCTTCAATTCAGCCAAATGTTTTGTAGCCTTACCCAGATCTGTGCCTCAATCCTCAAGTCTCTGAGCTCTACAGGCAGTTACTTTGACCTCAGGGATTGGGTTTTTGCTCTGATATGCATTTTCAGCTGTGAGAGCTTATATAGAGAGGTGTGTGCCTTTCCAAATCATGTCCAATCAATTGAATTTGCCACCGGTGGACTCCAATCAAAGTGTAGAAACATCTCAAAGATGATCCAGAGAAATGGGATGCACCTGAGATACATTTCAAGTGTCATAGCAAAGGGTCTGAATACTTATGTCAATGTGATATTTCAGTTTTTTCTTTTTAATAAATTTGCTTTGTCATTATGGGGTATGGAGTGCATTCTGATGCACTGTATATCTTCATCTTTTTGTTCTTGCTATTGTCTCCATTGCTAACGGGGGGGTTGTAAGGCACTACTCTTTGTAAAGGTGCTTTGGAACAATGTGTTGTAAAAAAGTCCTGTACAAATAAATTGAACTGAATTGAATAGAAAAACTGAAAACCACATTGTGCTCTTCTCACCTCACCTTCTCTAGTTTAGACAGGGCGAGGGAGTAACAGTCCTTCGCTCTGAACTGCATGAATCTCATATTCGAGGGGTGAGTCAGTTCTGTTATTATACAGAGACTTGGAAACAACCTGGACAGATACAGACAGAGAAAATTAGATGGGTAAAGAGTGATTAGACTATGTCATTTTTTCCCCCTTTCCTCCCCAATTTGGAATGCCCAATTCCCAATGCGCTCTAAGTCCTCGTGGTGACTCAATCCGGGTGGCAGAGGACAAATCTGACAGTTGACTCTGCATCTGAGACTGTCAATCCAAGCATCTTATCACGTGGCTTGTTGAGCATGTTACCGTGGAGACGTAGCACACGTGGAGGCTTCTCGCTATTCTCCACGGCATCCACGCACAACTCACCACACGCCCCACCGAGAGCGAGAACCACATTATATCGACTACAAGGAGGTTACCCCATGTGACTCCACCCTCCCTAGCAACCGGGCCAATTTGGTTGCATAGGAGACCTGGCTGGAGTCACTCAGCAGGCTCTGGATTCGAACTCATGACTCCAGGGGTGATAGTCAGCGTCAATACTCGCTGAACCAGCCAGGCCTCCACGACTATGTAATTTAAAAAAACAAATGGCATATGTTTGGGGCAGTACTTCCTGTTGGGACTACAGCAGATTTACCTGAACATAGTCTGCACGTTGACTATAGTTTTAGCGTCGGCCATGTAGTCCTCTTCTGCACTCATAGTGCTCTCTTTATCCACCACCACAAGATTATCAGCACACAAAACCCCACACTGTAACAGGCTGTCCAAACTGTCAATCACAAAAACTACCAATCAGATTAACCAAATCCAGAGGTCTGTGTTTAAATAGACAAAAGCGAAAGTTAGAGGGCGTTCGGTGTCTAGACGTACTTGTCAATGGTGCCGCCCATGTAGTACACCATTGGAAAGCAGGATATGGCTTCAAGGAAGTGGTCATCAGGTCTGGATGTAATAGAAAGATTTCCACAAATTCAATTCAACTGGTTCCGACATGGTGTTTGGTGTCATTGAAGTTGAATTTGGCTTGATGTATCATAACGCAGGTGAGTAAAATTGAACAATATGAGGTATATCAGCCCTGTTTCTATAGAAAGACCATGCTTATCATGTTTATAGAGAAAGATTTAGCTGGGTTGCAGATTCATTTTCCAAGCATTAATACCACTAAATGTTCTGTGTTTGTAGAGATAAGTGTAAATCTGTTGGTTAGTGTGTGTGTGTGTGTGTGAGTGTGTGTACTCTTACAGGTTGTCTAACAGCAGGACTATAGGGTTGAGTTCTCTCCGGGGTCTGTAATAGGCTCTTAAAGGCACTATGAAGTTGTAAAGGCCATTTCCTGCCATCTCCGCAGAAACTATGATTAGTTTGTTTTTGAAGCCATATGCTTTTGCATCTTCAAAGCTAACATGGTCGCAGCTCTACAAAAGCAAAATTCAGACCAATATGACATGCTGACATGGTATATTACTGTTAGCAAATTATGCAAATAAAACATGAGTATGCCATTCATAGTGCTGGCTTGTGCTCACCTGGTCAAGCCGTAGGCAGCAGAAAGGGGCTTTCTGGGGTAGCAGGTGGCAGAGGGTTGGGGAACTCCCGATATATGGAGAGTTTGGGGGGTATCCTTTAACAAATCTGAGAAAAATTACATAAATCAATTTATTAGTGCAAATTATGTGGATTAGTTCTGCTGGCCAAACACTATTATTCTAAAGACTTGGTTTAGGCTTTTTTTCTTCAAAAAACAAAACATTGGATGCCCAATTCCCACTACTTACTAGGTCCTCGTGGTGGCACGGTTACTCACCCCAATCTGGGTGTTGGAGGACAAGTCTCCACCTTCTGAGACCGTCAATCCGTGCATTTTATCACATGGCTCGTTGTGCATTCACAGCATGTGGAGACTCATGATACTCTCCACGATCCACGCACAACTTACCACGTCCTCCATTGAGAGTGAGATTCACTCTCGTGACCACGAGGAGGTTACTCCATGTAAATCTACCCTCCCTAGCAACCGGGCCAATTTGGTTGCTTAGGAGACCCGGCTGGAGTCACTCAGCACACCCTGGATTTGAACGCATGACTCCAGGGATGGTAGTCACCATCAATACTCGCTGAACTACCCAGGACCCTTCGTATGTGTTTTTTGAGATCACCCGAAATGCATCCTAATGCCAATCAGATTTTTGGGATGTCAACAAATGTATTTAATAGTAGCCCAGGGTTTGAAATTAGCACCCACCAAATGTGAATTGCCTATTTTATGGGCCTAAGACATTCTCAGGAGGTGCTCAGTGTCAAGTTGTCTTTATTTCCATGGAACAGATCGAGCTTAACATGCAATGTGAATGCAATTCTGCAGGTTCACAAATAATTATAAAACACTTCAACCTTAAATTTATTTATATAAAAATGTTCATTATTATTGTGTGGTAAGGAGTAAGGTGGGGCCGGGCTGTGAAGCAGACGAGAGGGATAAAGGTGGCTGGAGGCAGCAGTTCGGGAGAGAGAGAGAGAGAGAGAGAGAGAGAGAACTACAGGCAGCTGCCCTGTATGTGTGTGTGTGTTATATGATTGCTTTAAGTTAATCATTAAATAGTCATCTGGTTCTCACCTCCCCCTTTCCCTTTTACTCCGTTATATTGGTGCAGGATCCCAGGAAGGAGGAGGGATGCACCATAGTAGAGTCCTCGCCACTACTATACACCCCAAAGGAGCAGCCGCGACCATCTGCCAGGGAGGGGCGCTGAAAGCAGAGGAACGACCGCTGACCGCAAGGGGAGGAGGGGCTCCCTAACAACCACCTGCAGTGGTCGGGCCGCTGCCAGGGGCGGAGGAGACACCTACTATCCACCAAAAGATGGCGGGGCTGCCTCCGATCCACCCAGGGAGGAGCGGCTGTCATCCACTAGAGGGTGGAGGAGTGACTGAGGACCAGGCTACTGTGAATCAGAGAACCGCGAGTACGTTTTTTCTCTCTCTCCTCTCTCTCTCTCTCCTGCAGTCGCTCCGTGTTAGCCTTTCCCTCTTTTTTTCCACTGTTTTTCCCTCCCCTTGTCTGATGGCTTGCACGCCCGGCCCCTAATCAGGTTAATCAAGCCCACGAGAGGGATAAAGGCGGCTGGAGGCGGCAGTTCGGGAAAGAGAGAGAGAGCTACAGGCAGCTGCCCTGTATGTGTGTGTGTTATATATGTTTTTTGCTTTAAGTTAATCATTAAATGATTATTTATATTGTCAAGCCAGTTCTTGCCTCCTCCTTTCCCTTTTACTCCGTTACATATTGTGTGCATTAATAATTTTCTTTAGATCATAATTTGTATAAGTAATTTTCCACCTGTTGTTGTAGATCAGGGGTGCCCAATATGTCGATCGCGATCTACCAGTCGATCGCAAAGGCAATGCTGGTAGATCGCACAAAATTTAAATGTACTTTAGTTAAATTTTAATAAAAATAAATATAATGTCTTTCCTTCTTTTAGTTTCTGTCTGACTTGCACTTGACGAGTAAATATTGACAAGGCGAGGTTTTGTTTATTCAGTTGCCATGACAACGAGGTTTTGTTTATTCAGTTGCCATGACAACTAGGTTTCTGCATCTAGCGCCTTCAAGAACTTCTGAGAACAGCTGCGAATTGCGATGCTACTGCCGGATACGCAACACTGAATGGATCCGGGCAGTAGCATCGCAGTTTCAGCTGTTCTCAGAAGTCCTGAAGCGCATATCTTAAACTAGTTGTCATGGCAACCGAATAAACAAAACCTCGCCTGGTCAATATTTACTCGTCATCAGAATAAGGTAAATGCCCTGGCTATTGTAATCTATTGTGCTGTAGGTGTTTTGGGTTTAGTGTTAAAACTGAATGATATCAACATTGAACATTATTATATATTTTGTTATTAATTAGAAGATGAATTCCATGTAGGGATACATGCAGTAGTCCCAACAAGCATTTTCTTATTTTAACTGAAACTGTGTCAAATAGGTGTGGGCACCCTTGTTGTAGATGGATACTTATGCGACGGCAAATAAGAGGTGGTCAAATATGATTTTTTGGACCACTTTGTTTTTTTAATTGCTTTTTCGTTTCATTTGAAATGTAAAGCAAAAATATTACATACACCCTCAGCCAACTCATTAAGATCTACCAGAGGGGTTGACGATGTTATCGGATGTTTCAATATATATATATATATATATATTTAAATATTGTGAACATTTTCTTGCATATCGCCCAACCCTAGTGTAAGCGGGGTCGAGAATTAGGTCAGAAGTAATCTAAAAGTAATCAGATTAGATTACTTTACAATGTAATCCAAGATATTATGTAACTAACTACAACTTTAATCATGTAATTTGTAAGCAGTGCCAGATAACAATTCAGACGTGATCTACACAGCACTGCTTAGCGGTTACCCATGCATGTCACACAAATAAAAAAAAGTTTAGAATTAGCTACATTTATGATCAATACTCTAATAAGCAAAAATAATACAAGTTTTATTGGATGAAACTGTGTTGAAACTTCCAGTATTTAATAAAATATATGTATATTGTATCTCTGTTGCCTTACTCTTGAACAGTGGCGGCTGCTGGTCTTTCAAAGAGGGGAAGCTCATTTTCGGCCTACATTATAAACTTATTTACCCTATTTTTTGCACTAAATCAATCTTAGGTGTTGATCTGCCCTGCTGTTTAATTCTAATTTTTTCCTCGTAAGGAAGACTTTCAAATGGCTTCGCCAAAATCAGGTCAACAATATTAGCACCGTCTACCAACGTCGCAGTTTCACCCGTACTGACGCTAGCCTAGCCTACTGTATGAATGAATGAATGAGCGAACGAACGAGCGAGCAGCTCTAAAACAAAATATATTAAACTTGGTAAAACTGAAATAAGGAATGTGGTGTATAATTGTGTGAAATGTATTATGCAAATTGACTAGCAATTTCAGCCAAACAAATATAAAGAAATAGGTTGCAGCAGTTTGTCTTTCGACTACACTTGAGAAAATCCGTGATGGGACTGAGCTGAAATAGCTTCCGTGACTTCTTATAGTACAGATTAGCTGTCAATCAAAAGGAGATGCAGTCTTTCGACAGATCCTCCAATCATCACGCGGAAGCCGGAGTCGGGCCAGCCCACTCCTCATTCACCCCCAGAGATGCTGAGCGTCCGTGGGCGGGACATAATCGCAGCATTTATCCAATGACCGTCTATTTTCGGAGCACTGAAAAAAACTGTTCAGAGCAGCCCCATTGAAGTCAATGGACGCTCGGCTTCAACAGGGAAATGCACTGACGCTACGGGAATGTATGAGAAGTAAATCGAGTCAGCCGACCTGCTATATGTAATGTAGCTGATTCTGAACGAACTCGTCTTCGAGATGAACGTGTTCTAACCACTGATCTATATATATATAAATCAGTGGTTCTAACGCATTTTTAGTCAATAAATTGTTTACACAATAGTACATATTTGACCATTATTTTTTTGACATTATAGGGGAAGCTGAGCTTCCCTTGCAGTCTTAAAGAAATCCCCACTGCTGTTGAAGTATATTTGTGATGCTGCCTTAGAATTGGGCTGCAATTAGGTTTCTTAAAAGACAGCATTTTGCATCAAGAGTATGTCTTTGGTTTTAGAAGAATGTTTACATCTACAATATAAACTTCAACAAGTTGCTGACTTTGTTAAGATTGAATTTAGAAAATGATTAGGTGCTTGGTAAGGACAAGGATTTTGAGTTAGATTTTACTCATTAGCTGTTACGTCTTCATCCGAGTGGCCGGCCTCATCTTCTGATTGGTCACTAAGCAGATCACATGGCAGTAAGGAGGCGGAGTCAGCTATCTCCAGAACGGGAGCTATGCTGGGGCGGCGACTTCCGACATCATTCTCTGGGGGTGGAGCCAGTTTGATGCCGGTTTCAGTGGGACTGGTGTTCTCAAAATCCAAAGCAACCGTTCCTGAAAAGAATCACAATGTTGGACAAACAGACCCTCTTGAAACTACCTGACCTTTCTCTCTTCTATCCATTCTTACTCACCCATGCTTGCAATTATGCTATGAACAGGCAGGCCAGACGGGCTGTTTAAAATATCACAGTGGCTCCGCCCCTTTCCCTGATCTGCTTTCTGTCTGAAGATGAAGGCGGAGTTTTCCTCCTTTGTAATGTTGATGTAGTAACAAGTGTCACTGGCAGCCATGATATGACGAGGTCCAGGGTTTAACAAGATGCTCTTGTTATCTTCTCTCTTCACACCGATCATACACACACCGTACCTACACAAATAACATGGCGATAAAATTATATTTTCTCTCCAATTTTGGCATGCACAATTCCCAATGCACTCCAAGTCCTCGTGGTGGTGTAGTGACTCGCCTCAATCCGGGTGGTGGAGAACAAATCTCAGCTGCCTTCGCATCTGAGGCGGTCAATCCGCGCATCTTATCACGTGGCTTGTTGAGCGTGTTACCGCGGAGACCTAGCGCATGTGGAGGCTTCACGCTATTCTCCGCGGCATCCACGCACAACTCACCACGCACCCCAGCGAGAGCGACAACCACATTATAGCGACCACGAGGAGGTTACCCCATGTGACTCTACCCACCCTAGCAACCGGGTCAATTGGTTGCTTAGGAAGCCTGACTGGATAAAATTCTTAAATATATATACAATGAAATTGCATGCAAAAACAAGTTTGTATAGGATATTTGGGATATGGATATAGGATATTTTATGTATGGGTGTTTCTTCAACTTCAAGCAACTATTTTCGTTTATAAGGTCACATTAAAACTGACTTTTAAACAGTCCTTCATCATTTATTTTTGGTATTTTTCATGCCTTTTATGTATAGACTTAATTGTTTTAGCCTTGTCCTTGACCCAGACTTTCAATATGAAAACGTATTCAAATCCATTATACACTCACCTAAAGGATTATTAGGAACACCTGTTCAATTTCTCATTAATGCAATTATCTAAATCAACCAATTACATGGCAGTTGCTTCAATGCATTTAGGGGTGTGGTCCTGGTCAAGACAATCTCCTGAACTCCAAACTGAATGTCAGAATGGGAAAGAAAGGTGATTTAAGCAATTTTGAGCGTGGCATGGTTGTTGGTGCCAGACGGGCCGGTCTGAGTATTTCACAATCTGCTCAGTTACTGGGATTTTCAAGCACAACCATTTCTAGGGTTTACAAAGAATGGTGTGAAAAGGGAAAAACATCCAGTATGCGGCAGTCCTGTGGGCTGAAAATGCCTTGTTGATGCTAGAGGTCAGAGGAGAATGGGCCGACTGATTCAAGCTGATAGAAGAGCAACTTTGCCTGAAATAACCACTCGTTACAACCGAGGTATGCAGCAAAGCATTTGTGAAGCCACAACATGCACAACCTTGAGGCGGATGGGCTACAACAGCAGAAGACCCCACCGGGTACCACTCATCTCCACTACAAATAAGAAAAAGAGGCTACAATTTGCAAGAGCTCACCAAAATTGGACAGTTGAAGACTGGAAAAATGTTGCCTGGTCTGATGAGTCTCGATTTCTGTTGAGACATTCAGATGGTAGAGTCAGAATTTGGCGTAAACTGAATGAGAACATGGATACATCATGCATTGTTACCACTGTGCAGGCTGGTGGTGGTGGTGTAATGGTGTGGGGGATGTTTTCTTGGCACACTTTAGGCCCCTTAGTGCCAATTGGGCATCGTTTAAATGCCACAGCCTACCTGAGCATTGTTTCTGACCATGTCCATCCCTTTATGGCCACCATGTACCCATCCTCTGATGGCTACTTCCAGCAGGATAATGCACCATGTCACAAAGCTCGAATCATTTCAAATTGGTTTCTTGAACATGACAATGAGTTCACTGTACTAAAATGGCCACCACAGTCACCAGATCTCAACCCAATAGAGCATCTTTGGGATGTGGTGGAACAGGAGCTTTGTGCCCTGGATGTGCATCCCACAAATCTCCATCAACTGCAAGATGCTATCCTATCAATATGGGCCAACATTTCTAAAGAATGCTTTCAGCACCTTGTTGAATCAATGCTATGTAGAATTAAGGCAGTTCTGAAGGCAAAAGGGGGTCAAACACAGTATTAGTATGGTGTTCCTAATAATCCTTTAAGTGAGTGTATAAAGAACTAATTATTAGGTGTTTAAACTTAACTAAATGTTTTTAAACATTTTCAAAAATTGAAAACGACTGTCCCAAAGTCGTGGCTAATTTCCACAACACCCAAAATTTCAGTGAACTTGTTAACCAAGTGGACAAAAGTGTCCGTGAAGAGCATGCTTGAGAAGAAATATGAAACAAGTGATGTTAAAATTTGCTATAAATATCAATTGTGAGAGGAATATTTGTATTGAGGCATTATTTCCAATCAAGCTGTAATAAGTGTGAAAATAATACTTCATTGTCTGTATTTAGGATACATAAAATGTTAGCTATGAAACTAGCCTCAGCAAAACAAAGGAGTCGGCCATTTTATAAAAAAAATAAATAAAACAATTTGTGCGTAATGTGTGTTTAACCTACTTTTTGTGGGCGTGAAAGGCTGCGTAGGTAAAGCTTTTGGTGTTGTACTCTCTGAAGAACATGCTGTCACCCAGGCGGATATGATACACCTCGTTACCCGAACAACGCCCGTACATCCTCTGCCACTGCTCCGGTGACTGCTGCCCTTCTCTAAAAGAGTTAATTTACTTTGTGTTAACCGTTCAATTCCTAACCTATTAGGATGCCTTACATGATTGTTGCACAGTTCCCATTATGTATACAGTGTTAAAGGAGTTTTGACTCACTGTCCGCGAGACGTGTGGACCAGTAAAGTGATCAATGTAGAGGTGGCCGGACACAGACAGTTCAGCGCTAACATGGCATATTTAAACTCCTCCTCACACACAACGTGATCTATTGAAGGAAACAGATGCATTGCTCATACGGTTGCAGAATGAGCTGTCCAAGGTCCTTAAACAAAGTGGATGAACTCTAAAGCTGCGTACACACTGCCAGGGACTTTGTCGCTGCAGGTCGCCAGTGGTTGGCGGTGAAGTCGCTAGTGGGCGTTCCCACTACTGGTTGCCTAGTAACGTTTATAAATGACATTCACGGATGTCATTCCATTGCTCTTGACAGCAAATCGCTTTTCTTGGCGCTAAAAACAAACATTTTGGAGGGAAAAGACTAAATATAAATGGAATCAGTACATAAAATGCTTTATATCAAAGATGAATGAGAAACAAGGCACGCTGTTTGCCATAGCGACTGTTTATCTGCGGCGAAAACGCAAACGCCGGTCTGTCTGGGTCCACAAAACCATTAAATCTCGGAGTCAGCACGGCGAGTACCACCGGCTGGTGCAAGAGCTGCGGCTGGATGAAATTGCTAACAGCAAGAATTAGCCTTTCATCCATCTTTCCATTACTGCAGGAGCTGAGAGAGAGAGAGAGAGAGAGAGAGAGAGGAGGATCACGTGAGCTCTCCCATCTTCTCTCCTATTGGCTGTCACTTCATTAAGTCGCTCTTCATTTGAATAAAGTTGAACTTGTCTCAACTTTGTCGCGTCACTGGACACACCCACATCTAGTCGCCAACGGTCGCGACAGCTCGTGTCGCCGGAAGTCGCTGTGCTCTCATTGAAAATGAATGGGATGGAGTCGCTGTCGCGCGCGATGTCGCTGGCAGTGTGTACGCAGCTTAATGAGGAACTGTGATGTTTTTAAGTTATAAAATGAATAAAAAGTGAGAAAGAACCAGATAAAAATGAAAAATAGAGGAGTGAAAATGTTTAAACGGAATGAATGCAATATTTAGAATTACCTGCAAATTTAACATGGAACTTGTTTTCGGGTTTAAGTATCTGGACATAGAGAGGGCAGTTTGGAGCAAAGTCCTTCACGGCCCAAGCCCTCAAGATGGTCTGATGATCCTGCAAATAAGTCCATATTGATTAATAATTATTTATTGACAGATACATTATTAAGAACTTTAGAACTGGTGTAATATTACAAACCTTCTGATACACTAGATGGAGTTCAAATCTAGATTATATTAAAGTGTGAACTTTTATCAATACATGTGACTGATGAACGAGAGGTTAGTGATTTAAGAGCTTACTGCAGCCATGCGATCAGCTTCATTCCTGCTGCTGAGAATAAAACATGCTTCGGCATCGTCCATCCTATCAGAACACAAGCAATCAATCACAGAGGAATATTAACAAAACTACAAATCAGAGAGAGAGAAAAGCAAGTAGTAGATTGGAGAACAGCAACCACTTAAATATATAATAGGGAATTTATAACTTTTAGGAAAAGAAACCAAGAATACTTATTGGAAGGAAGATGGACGAAAAGAAGTAAATATAAACTGACTAATGCTAGGTTGTGAGCTATTTGGAACTATAAACCCTTACAATAAACACAAAACATTTATAACTTAAAACATTTACAAATATTTTTGTAGGTCTACCAAATGTATTTAAAATTATGGAAATTATGAAACACAAGCAAAGGTAATTTTGAGTGAAATGATCACACACACACATGCACGCACACATGCATGCACGCACACACACACACACACGGGCGCGCGGACACATGTTGGTGCGGCTATCATTATGAGGACCCTCCATAGACATAATGATTTTTATACTGTATGAACTATAGATTATATCCCCAAAAAACTTTCTGCATTTTTTAATTTTTAATAAAACATTGATTAGTTTGTTTTTTAAGTGATTTAAATAATGGGGACACTAGAAATGTAATTTATAGCATAATACCCTTGTAATTATCAGTTTGTTATCTAAAAAAAAGTCCTTGTAAACCACATAAACCTGCCCACACACACACACACACGCGCGCACCCGCACACAGAGGCACGCTCACACACACACATAAAACACAGGCTCACACGCGCACGCATGCACACACACGCACACACACGCACACACAACAAACACATGCACACACATCACACACACACACAACAAACACACGCACCACGCACACACACACACAACAAACACACGCACCATGCACACACACACACACACACACAACAAACACACACACACAACAAACACACGCACCACGCACACACACACTCAACACACACACAAACACGCACCACCCACACACACTCAACACACACACACACAACACATGCGCACACACAACAAATACACAAACACACACACACAGACACACAACAAACACATGCACCATGCACACACACTCAACACACACACAACAAACACACGCACCATGCACACACACACTCAACACACACACACACACACAACAAACACACGCACCATGCACACACACACTCAACACACACACACACACACACAAACACACACACCATGCACACACACTCAACACACGCACACACACACACAACAAACACACGCACACACACTCAACACACACACACACAACAAACACACGCAACATGCACACACACTCAACACACATACACACACACACACACACACAACAAACACACGCAACACGCACACAACACACACACACAACATGCACACACAACACGTACACACACACACACACATATATATATATATATGTTCTGATAAGTATAGGCATATGCATATTTACATTTATTCATTTGGAAGACACTTTTATCCAAAGCATCTTACAAAAAGAGGAAGAATACAACATAAGCGATTCATCTTAAGGCGACAGTAGTACAATAATGTTTTGACGTAGCGCATGTAGAGGCTTCACGATATTCTCCGCGGCATCCACGCACAACTCACCACACGACCCCCACCGAGAGCGAACCACATTATAGCGACCACGAGGAGGTTACCCCATGTGACTCTACCCTCCCTAGCAACCGGGCCAATTTGGTTGCTTAGGAGACCTGTTTGGAGTCACTCAGCACACGCTGGATTTGAACTCGCGACTCCAGGGGTGGTAGACAGCGTCAATACTCGCTGAGCTAATCGGGCCCCCTATATGACTAAATGTTAAATGCTGCTGCGATTGGACAATGAGGCTGTCACTCACTTGGCTCGGAGTAGATCCTGGTTTTTGAGGGCGGAGCCTTGCAGGTAAATTACCCTTTGAGACCAGAGTGGAATCTGCAATATCCTCCTCACCTGGACGTCTACTTCACATGGACATAAAATCACCACGTAATAATCCTAAAAAATATGCACATACATCACAGAACACAGTGAACATTAGATATCTTGAATAACACAGTATATGGATTAGATACCTTGCAAAGATTCTTTCTGGAGAGTAAAAAACACTTACCTGTGTGTGCGGGTGAGCATAGAACTCATTAAGAAAGTCCATGAGCAGGTCGATTTTGAGAGTGCTCACACACAAGACCACATGTCTCTCCGTCTGAGCCCGATGTCTGCTGTAGTTTCCCCCAGATTTCTGCCTTTCCATCCACAGATAAATCAACTCTTCAAACTACAGCCAGAGAAGAGATGATGAATTAAACGTCACTTGGTAATAGAAAATATTGAGTAAAAGACAGCAGGACATCCAGTATTTAAAAGATCTTTAACGGTTCAGAATGGAATAGTAGCTTACAGCAACTTATAATTGTTAGCTTTACCTACAATTACCCAGAAGAGTGAAAGTGTCCAATAAAAAGACGGTTACTGAGATTAAGCGAGTACTATTCAGCTGGTCATGTGATTTAGAAAATGGCAGCCGCCATGAGGGCACCCCTGTAGATTTAAACAGCTTTTATAGGGTTGCTGATATGGCTAGCAGGGCTGTTTCTGGGCATAGGCCAACTAGGAGGTCCCTTAGGGCGCCACCATCTGGCACCAAATTAGAAAGCCGCTTCCAACTGCACTCACCGGCACCTCCCAACAATCACGATCTCGCCTAGGGTGCCAAAATGGACAGAAACGGCCCTGATGGCAAGAGTCTTCATCTCAAAGGTGTGGTCATGTGCAGGGTCAGCCATGATACAGCGCCCCTGGAGCAGATAGGTTCAAGGGCCTTGCTCAAGGGCCCAACAGGGGTGTCTTGGTTGTATTGGGGCTTGAACCCCTGACCTTCTGAAGTGTAACCCAGAGCCTCAACCACCTATATGTTCTATAGACCTTATTCATGCTAGTGTGATCTTTGATTTTTAATGGGAATGATAACGAGGCTGTTAGGCATAGACTTACCATCTCTTCATGAATGGTATAAAACCGTTTAAAGCTCCTAGATCACATCTGATTTTCCACAACTCGTGTTGTCTGAGGTTCTTTGTATACTGAATGTTCTTGGACAGATATTTGATCAATGTTTTGTCTCTGGAACGATACAAAAACACTTTAAACTGCAGTACAGCCCATTGAAGAGACCGTAAATCTATCCCTCACAGCCTCGTTGCCATTCCCATTAAAAATCAAAGAAGGCGCTAGCGTGAATATGGTCTATATAGAGAATGGCAATGAGTGCAGGGGTGGGGCCAGAATGAGCTTTGGCACGCCACTTGCCACCACAACTCGGACCTCGCTCACGTCCTGGAGATGGTGCGCAATGACTTAACACGTCCTGTTAGGACACAGCATTCTGCCTCAGTAGAAACTTACTGGATGCCACCCCTTACTCGACTCTTGCCACCCCTTTACCACCCTTGGCAAAAAATCCTGGACACGCCCCTGAGTGCTCTATATCAGAAGGGAGTGAATGAAATGAGCGAGTGAATTCGGACGCTGACGTCTACACCGAGCATCGGAGAGCATGATGGTGCTGTCGTTACATGACTTAGTCAAATACGTACTTTTATATAATGTGTTACTTTGCAAAATAATAATAATAATACTTTTTATTCTTGAATAACATGTGCACGTGCATAACCCCTAATCGCGACCACGAGGAGGTTACCCCATGTGACTATACCCTCCCTAGCAACCGGGCCAATTTGGTTGCTTAGGAGACCTGGCTGGAGTCACTCAGCACGCCCTGGATTTGAACTCATGACTTCAGGGGTGGCAGTCAGCGTCATATGATGCATTTTTAAACAGTTATATGCTATATTATTGCTATATATGCTATTCTATCTCATTGATGTTTAACTTGTGTTTAATTCATTGGGTGTTTTTAAATTATCATCTCAAAAATACAGTACATCCAAAATATTCCACACATCCTACATTCTTTTAACGGCAGAAACACTTAAGGTGCGTTCACATACAACGCAAAGTAAGCGTTTTGTGTGGCGTGATTACATACAAAGTCAATGCAAAGATGCGAATAGATGCAAATTTGCACCGAGCGGCACGAATGAAGCGAATGACGTGACTCGAACACACGAAATCGCTTAATTCGCGTATTCGAGAAATTCGCATGACGCGTTGTCGCGAAAGCCTATCAGCATTGAGATTGTCCGAATGTCACTGACATACTGACGTAGTAGCAGAAGAAATCTGGAAAAATGGTTGTGGCGGTGTGTGGGCACCCGGAATAGTGTGACACAACGTCATACATGTACAGAGACCGGACGAATAAAGACATCGCTTAAAAGGAAAGTGAGCGAGGAAGTTGGACTACCCGGTACGTTCTGAAAATATGCGCGTCTACTTGATTCCAGCTATTGGTTGAATTTTACTATGAACCAAGTCGTAGAAGCCCCGCCTCCTGTCCTTTTCCGGAAGAGAAGGGGGAATACTCGCGGGTTTGCGTTACTCGCGCGAACGTGAGTTTAAACCCAAATTTATAATCCAGCGGTCAAACTCGCAAAAGTTTTCTTCGCGTTGTATGTGAACGCACCATAAGAATAGTCTGGTAGAATGCTATAAGGAAAATAGCCTTAGGCTGAGTTTGGAAGGACATACTACAACACTACCATATTTGGCAGAAATAGTAAGACTAGTATACTAGCGTGCTATTCCTACCTCAACAATAGTCATTTTTAAATTAGTCTGAATGAGTGACTAGATTTGAACTCTCCCACCTGCAGGGGCAGCACTACCAGAGCCACACAAATCATCACCACCACCAGCAACTGAGACGGCCAGATCTGAGGCGTCACGTCGCCAAAGCCCACCGTGGAGAAGGTCACGATGCAAAAATACAAAGCGTTAAAGAGAGACAGGCTCTTCTTACCAGCACGTTCTAAATGCTGGATACCACATGTGCTGAGAGACAAAGAAAAATAATGGAAGTAATTGTAGGTGATGAGTGATAGAAAGAAGGAAGAACAATTATAGAAAAACAGGAACTGATAGAGATATTCACCCAGTGAAAACGAGACATAAAAGTGTGCAGATAAGAATGAGAACTTGGTTAAACATGGCGGAGTGCGTCCTCTGAATCGCCCTGTGCAGATCGTTCTGTAACATACACAAACACCTTGTCACTCGAAAGGCTGTAAGTCACTGGATAGTCATTGTTCTGCATTTATTTGGGATTTGTTCACACTCACTATCATACTTTCCAGAGCACACTTGGCGAGCCAGCAGTTGAGGAACACTGGGATAAACAGGTTTCTGAGAGGTGGCCAGAAGATCTGATGCACAGAATGAATCAAAAAATCAATTATTAAAGGGAAAGTCCACACAAAAATGGAAATTCTCTCATCATTTACTCCCAGATGTGCATGAATTTTTAAGATTTTTTAAATAATATTTTAGCTCTGTTGGTCCATACAATGCAAGTGAATGGTGACCAGAACTCAGAAGGTCCAAAAAGCACATAAAGGCAGCATAAAAGTAATCCACAAGACTCCAGTGGTTTAATCCATGGCTTCAGAAGTGATATGATAGGTGTGAGTGAGAAACAGATCAATATTTAAGTCCTTTTTTTACTATCAATCTCCACCTTTGATCAGCCCCGACCAGTAGGTGGCTGAATGTGAAAGTGAAAGTGTAGATTTTCAGTAAAAAAGGGCTTAAATATTGATCTGTTTCTCACCCACACCTATCATATCACTTCTGAAGACATGGATTAAACCACTGGAGCCTTGTGGATTACTTTTATGCTGCCTTTATGTGCTTTTTGGACCACTTATTTTTGTAAGTTGATATTAACACTTTATTAAATCAAGTCAAATCAAAGTCTCATCAAGTTATGCATTGTTTATAATTATTATTTTTACTCATTGCCTCAAAAACAAAATACCGTAACAAGCATATTTCATGAATATTTCATCTGTTCTCCTATTATTTTTGGATCATCCGTCATATACTCCTTGGTAAACAGCACATGGTTTGTGATGGCACGGATCTGTAACTTTAAGGCCGTTTGCTCACTAAAAAGCGTGTCACTCACATACCATTTCAGAGGGGCCTGGGTTGCTCAGCGGGTACTGACGCTGACTACCACCCCTGGAGTCGAGAGTTTGAATCCAGGGTGTGCTGAGTGACTCCATTGGCCCGGTTGCTAGGGAGCGTAGAGTCACATGGGGTAACCTCCTCGTGGTCGCTATAATCTGGTTCTCGCTCTTGGTGGGGTACGTGGTGAGATGTGCATGGATGCTGCAGGAATAGTGTGAAGCCTCCACATGCGCTAGGTCTCCGTGTTAATGTGCTCAGCAAGCCATGTGATAAGATGTGCGGATTGACGGTCTCAGACGTAGAGGCAACTGAGATTCGTCCTCTGCCACCTGGATTGAGGCGAGTCACTACACCACCATGAGGACTAAGAGCGCATTGGGAATTGTGCATTTCAAATTGGGGAGGATTTGGATGTCACCAAATGTGGCAGTTGTTGCTGTCTGTGCAAATAGTTTCTGCACTTCCATCAATTCGTCCCATTCATAGTGATCTAGCACTAATGAGCACTAAGAGGATGGCACTAATGCATTGATTGATTGACAGATCATTGAACGAATCAGATAATCAGAGCCAGTGTCTGCAGTTACCCCTCCTCTGAATGAGATTGAAATGAGCTGAAGGGAGACTTGAGAGTTGCTGCCTCCCTTTGAAACTTTATCCACTGGGTGTCGATGTTTTATAGAGTGACTGCAGACTTCTACACACATTAATTGAGCTCACATAGGGCATTGCCTCCCTTGCCTACTTGGAGAAATCATGGCAGCTTCCTACCCTAAACTTAAACCCAACTGATATTGTCATAAAAAGCACATTTGAGATGAAAATTGTAACCAAGCCGCCATGTCATTTTGTGGTACGCATGTCATTCAGCTCACGTGTTGCTCCTCTGCATCGCAAGTGCAATGCTCTATTCCTATCAATTTGATCGCACTTAAATAAGCTTGTAAATGTAGTTGGTTATCTAATGCAAACATCAGTCATGCACTGTAGTAAAAGTGGTTAGATGTCATAAGATAGCATTGTGTAAGGAACAGAGTGAAAAGAAAGTGTTTATGAACTGACAATCTGTCCTTTGACTTTTTTTTTCCCCAATTTGTAATTCCCAATGCGCTCTTAGTCGTGGTGGTGGTGTAGTGACCAGCCTCGATCCGGGTGGCGGAGGACGAATCTCAGTTGCCTCCGTGTCTGAGACAGTCAATCCGTGCATCTTATCACGTGGCTTGTTGGGCGCTTTACCGCGGAGACCTAGCGTGTGTGGAGGCTCACGCTATTCCCTGCGGCACACACAACTCACCACGCGCCGCACCAAGAACAAACCAAATCATAGCGAGCACGAGGCTGTTAACCCAACGTAACTCTACGCTCCCTAGCAACCGGGCCAATCGGTTGCTTAGGAAGCCTGATTGGAGTCATTCAGCACGCCCTGGATTCGAACTCACGACTCCAGGTGTGGTAGTCAGCGTCTTTACTTACTGAACAACCCAAGCCCTCATCCGTCCTTTTACTTTAAATTTGTGTGACAAAAGTCAATGTTGTTGTAGCGCCTCTAGTGTTCATCTCACAGAGAATCTACAAGCCACGATAAATTTATTTAGCAAAAAATGTAGGTATTGTAACGTGGTTCTATGAGACCAGATTGAAATATGTACGTTACCGTTATGATGAACGGGACCGTATTCAACATCTCCAGTAGGAAAGACACCTGAAATATCTGCTCCCAAATATTACCCTGGAAAAACACATGCGCACGCAGGCACAATCGAACCCAATCTGATGTCAAATACATCATGTTTTCTTAAAAAGAAAAAAAGAGACCATAAAATCTCTTTAGGGTCTCTTAGCTTAGACGCTCTTACCTTGTAGCTGAGGTACATCAGCAACATGGCCTCCATAAAACTAATGGATGCTACAATCACCTGTGAACAGGTAAGAACATAAACAGTAAAAGCATAACAATTTATTCTCTCTCTTTTTTTTTTCTTTTTTTTTTTGACTCACCTGAATTGCCCACACCGGTATTTTTCTGTCTACCCACAATATCAGCTCCCTGCAAGAACGAGAGAGATTTCACCCCAGAAAAATGATAAACATTCATCTAACTGGGAATAAACAGTGATGTTGATCACTTGTCTCACCAGTTGATCTCATTGGTCTGGGTGGTGCTGTTGCAGTTGATGCTGTAGCGAGAGGAAGAGGAGGGTGTGGGTTGCTGACTGTGACACCTGAATATATGAGGATATTTATACTAGCCCCTGAAACTAAATCTCTAACTTTCTTTATACACATGAAATTGCTTGTCTAATGCCAGCAGAAATGAGTCACCGGTGTGCTCTCTAGGTGATAAAACACTCATACACACACTAACAGGCAGTTCTTACCATGTGTTGATGAGCTGGGCCGGATTGTCCGTCATTACTCGTATAATGTAAAGAACACATGTCAAAAGCTTCAGACAGAAGTTGAATATTCGGATCCTTAAACCTATAATCATAGAGGGTAAAATGTCACAAATCAGCATTAAGAAGCCATAAAATTTATTACTCATATGCTCATTTTATGGCTTCTTAATGCTTAATGCTCCTTTGTTTACATATATATAATAAAGGAATTACAAAGGGCCTGGGTAGCTCAGCTAGTATTGACATTGACTATCACCTCTGAAGTCACGAGTTTGAATCCAAGGTGTGCTGAGTGACTCCAGCCAGGTCTCCTAAGAAACCAAATTGGCCCAGTTGCTAGGGAGGGTAGAGTCACATGGGGTAACCTCCTCGTGGTCGCTATAATGAGGTTCTCGCTCTCAGTGGGGCGCATGGTGTGTTGTGCGTAGATGCCACGGAGAATAGCGTGAAGCCTCCACACGCGCAATGTCTCAGCGGTAACGAGCTCAACAAGTCACGTGATAAGATGCGTGGGTTGATGGTCTCAGACGTGGAGGCAACTCCACGGATTCGTCCTCCGCCACCCGGATTGAGGCGAGTCACTAGGCCACCACGAGGACTTAAAGCGCGATGGAGATTGGGCATTTCAAATTGGTGAGAAAAATTAAAGGAATTACAGAAGGGGAGTTACAATGGAAGTGTATGAAGCCAGTCCATAAACATTCAAAATAAGGGACTAAAAACGTTTCAAGGAACGAAAACCGAAAACGAACACTTTTGTTTGCAGAACGTAAACTAAATACAGAAATAAAAGGGATTTTCAATTGTTCCGGAGTGAAAACTTTATTTTTAAATGATGGTAACCGGTTATAACTGGTTAATTCCATTCCGAAACTGTTTTCAATATACCAAACACCAAAGGGTTTATCACAGTACATTTTTTTAATTACACCACTTCACGTTGCCCGAAAAAATTAAACGTGTGCTTTGATCCGGAAGAAACTGCTGCATCACGCATTTCTTTGCCTAATTTCCCATTGTGGATCTCAGATTCTGTGAATGATTACTACATATACAGTACATGCACGGTGAATGCACATACAAGGAAAACAAATTTTAAAGTAAAAAGTAAAATTTCCCAGTTGTTTCCAAGTGTTCAATAAAGTATAGTAAGATATGATGCATTAATACAGGTTTGATGCTGCTGGGTTTTGACTGAGAAGCAGATCTGTAATTAAAATTAGATGTAACTGTATGTAACCACCATACGGAATATTTTTTAATTTATATAAATATTTTGACTCATTTTGGTGAGGCAAGTGGCTTATTTTGGGCTTGTTTTTCCAGACCCCGTTGCTTGTTTCTCTTGTGAGGTCTGGCAACTGCAGTTGATATTTCACCCACCCCAGAGTGCAGAGTACGTCGTTTAAAAAATAACGTTATTACCCATTCCTTTATTTAGTTCTAACTGGTTACCATTTGGAACGGAGGCTTCGGAACTTCTGAACCGGAATGACAAAATTCTGTTTCTGCTCAGAACGAACCGAAAACGGTTTGTTTTTGGTCCCTGATTAAAATATACACCATTTCAAAACCATAGCCATGACAAGGCGTAAACATTATATGTATTAACATGATTTTAGTGTGAGAAAACCACATACTAACCTTTTCTGTGGAAAGTTATATCCAATATTGGGATTACAGTGTTTCATTATCATGGAAATGAAGGTGCAATATTGGAAAGAACTTTACACAGATATGGTAAGGAAGTGATTTTATCGCACTAAAATCTTTTATAATGTTTATAATGGCTATACTTGAAACAGTGTGTATTTTAATGTATGGATTGTCCCCATTCACTTCCATTGTAAGTGCCTCACTTTAACCACTTTGTTTTTTTAAATAAATGGGGACGATTTAATTATTATTATTTTGTGGCATACAACATTTTGCCAAAATGCTGCTGATTGATGTTAAATTGTATTGAACCAGGAACATTCCTTCAAAACGTTTACTTACTGGATCTTTGGTTTTTGATGAAGAAAAGTTTAAGTCTCTCTTTAAACGTGTTCTCATCCACATAAAACTCCACATGAACCCTGCAGAAAAACAAGTGACATGTCTATCAACCTCAACCATAAACAATCAGATAAGTAATTGCCAGCAAACCGATAAATCAATGACATGTCCTGTTCTGGCTAAAAAAATATCAAATATGACTTTACAAAACAAAACGTCACGTGGACACTGGATACAAAAACGTTACAAGCTATACACAAAGATAGAATGTCATTATATGTTGGAAGAATGTCAATAAGTTGACCCAGGTGAAAAAAAGATGAGGAGAAAGTGAAAGGAGTCCAAGAGAAAGAATAAGTTTATTTAATCAGGAAAGATTTACATTGGCAAAGATAACTCAGCCAGGTTCTACAGCAGTGCTGCCTTATAAAGTCAGAGTTGCAAGCATACATAAACTATAAGAGGCAAGCATAAATAAAGCTATAAGAGGTATAAGTGGCCGCTTAGGGACCCCAAGCCATCAGGGGCCCCCACAAAGCATAGTCGTTCTTTTATTTAATATTGTTTATTTTTTTAAATATACTAAAAGCTGTGAGTATGACTCAGCCAGCTGTTATGGCTCAATTAGACAGTTTTAGGGGGCCCCCTTGTGGCCCAAGAGGGAAGGGAGTATATAAGTGAGCAAGTAGAAATGTGATATGAACGCACACGCTCAAAGGGTTTGTCATCATCATGAAGTGCACCAACCAGTCATTTTTTTGTAATTAATATAAACAAATTATGTTGAAGACTGTAAATGGTAAATGTTAAATGGTCTGGACATATATAGCGCCGTTTTAAACTTATCGGTATTCAAAGTGCTTTACACCTTGACACATTAACACACCAATGACTGCAGAGCTGCCATGCAAGGCACTATCCTGCCATTGGGAGCAACTTGGGGTTCAGTGTCTTGCCCAAGGACACTTCGGCATGTGGAGCCATGTGGGCCGGGATTCGAACCTGCGATTAGTGGCCGACCCGCTCTACCAACTGAGCCACATGTATTGTGGTGACATTCTGGGGGACCTCCAAGTAGGATTTCGCTTAGGCCCCCCATATGCTAAGATATAGCCCTGATCATAAGATATAGCATGGAAATTCATGCTATATAACACCCAATTCGCGCTAATGTGCCATTAAATGCATGTGGGAGTTTTCCAGTAAATGAGGGTGTGAAACTGATCTTTATAATTCTGCCACATAAGGACCCTCATGATCTCTGTCCACCACCATGTTTTACTCTGTTAGCACTAAGAGCAATTATCTACATTTTAATTCCAGACAGCCATGGCAGAGATGTGATGTGTCCCCCAGTTCCCATGGAGACCGCAGGACGGGTGCTTATATTTGCTGTCATAAAATTCAACAGAACCATGAACATCATGACACCTGGAATAACGTGTCCACATGAGTCCCAAGTATTATTTATATTTGTTAGAAATGTTGTGTGTGATATTATTTAGCACAGTTAACCTTATAAGGGTAGTTAAGGGTAGTTTTTATATATAGAAATGCATTAAAATGTTTATTTTAATGCATCAACCACGTCCCTGTGGTTGACTTTTATTAAAACAGATTGAAACTTTTTTTCTTTTTGTTATATGAGGATTTTATTCAAACTGAATTGGAAACTTTTTACTAGCTCACCATGATTTATTATTGGCACTTTTAAAATGTATTTTATGTACAGATTTGACTGTGTTAGCCCCAGACTTTCAATATTAAACTAATTACAAATCATTGCATAATTAAAACAACAATACTCTAAACAAGAAGTGAAATAAGCATACATCATTTAAACATTTATTGTGTGAAAATGAGTCAAGATTATGACTGTACCACAGTTTCAACCACACCAAACAATTTTACCCTACTAAAGGTTTTTTTTTTTTGAAGAGTTAATGTACTTTTAAACAAGTCTACAAAAGTAGCAGTAAAGAGAGTATTTTTTAAATGAAATATGACACAAGTGATGCTTGAAGAAAACAAAGAAAATTCAAGGTAAATATCACTAGAGTGTTTTACTGGCTGTCATTTTCAAAGCTGTAATTTTGCCAAATTATGCAAAAGTGTGAACATATTATATAATTGTGTGTATTTAGTATACATAAAATGTTAGCTTTGAAATTAGCCTTAGCAAGACAAAAGGAGTCATTATTCCAGAAACTTGTACTGTATAAGCTCTCATCAGCATAAGAAACCCACTACAGCAAAAAAGGAGACTCTTCTTAATAAAGCATCTCAGTAACTCATTTACAGATGTATCCTACCTTTGCCCAGCATCGCTACCAAAAGAGTCCAGTCTCCAGTTGACCAGCGCCGGGTTAACCCAAGTTGGCACTGCATTCTTCTGTTCCATAACTAAGAAAACCCAGAGGGTTTCTAGACAAGGATGTGTGGAGGTCTGGGCTGAGTTGATTGTTATGGAAGTACACAATCTACAGCGGCGTGGTTTAAAATAACCCGCCCACACACTCGATTGCAGGCGCGCAAGCGTGCAGTCCACTGCCAGAGTTCTGCAGTCTTTCTCTCTTTCTGTTTTGTGTTTACATGTTTGTGCATTATAATAGATTGGCTTATTAGTTTTATCTGCATCTTTATGTCAAATATATGTAACATAAGGGGCTGTCTGTGTTGCATGCTGACATGTACAAACAGCTGTAGCAACTCGACCATTAGTTGTGTGCAATTCTATTACTGCACAACGTTTATCAAATGTAAATGTTCTTCTCCACCTATTGTATAATGCATGACGGTTGCTGTAGCAACGTACCTAAAGCCATATAAAATAAACAGTGATGCTGTTGGTCTTTGTGATGGTGCACAAATAGTCACACAAAAAGTGTCACATGAGTGCATGCAGGGTTATTATAATGTGGTACAATTGTTCACAACAACATTTGTGAAAAGCAGGAACATTAAACTCAGCAGTCATTTTAAAAAGAAAGAAGAAAGGAATGTTTTTAGGCAAATGAGCAGGTTTATTTTTTCCCTCCTTTCCACCTACCTGCAATGCCCAGCCTCTCTCCCTCCTGTTCTGAAGCAATTACAGATAATAACCTGCTCAAGGGGCTATTTATGTCTAACTGGAGGGAAGTGGCCATGTGTCTGTCTGTCTGCATTTCTATCTTTCTGTCAGTCTGTCTGTCTATCTATCTATCTCTCTCTCTGTATGTGTCTGTCTGTCTGTCGATCTATTTATCTATCTCTCTGTATGTGTCTGTCTGTCTGTCTGTCTGTCTATCTTTCTGTCTATCTCTCTGTATGTGTCTGTCTGTCTGTCTATCTTTCTGTCTGTCTGTCTATCTTTCTCTGTATGTGTCTGTCTGTCTGTCTGTCTATCTTTCTCTCTGTACGTGTATGTCTGTCTGTCTGTCTATCTCTCTCTCTGTATGTGTCTGTCTGTCTGTCAGTCGATCTATCTATCTCTCTGTATGTGTCTGTCTGTCTGTCTATCTTTCTGTCTGTCTGTCTGTCTATCTTTCTCTCTGTATGTGTCTGTCTGTCTGTCTATCTTTCTGTCTGTCTCTCTGTATGTGTCTGTCTGTCTGTCTATCTTTCTGTCTGTCTGTCTGTCTAGCTCTCTCTCTGTGTGTGTCTGTCTGTCTGTTTATCTTTCTGTCTGTCTGCCTGTCTATCTATCTCTCTGTATGTGTCTGTCTGTCTGTCTGTCTATCTTTCTGTATATCTCTCTGTATGTGTCTGTCTGTCTGTCTATCTTTCTGTCTGTCTGTCTGTCTGTCTATCTTTCTGTCTGTCTGTCTGTCAGTCGGTCTATATGTCTGTCTGTCTGTCTATCTTTCTGTCTGTCGGTCTATCTATCTATCTCTCTGTATGTGTCTGTCTGTCAGTCGGTCTATCTATCTATCTATCTATCTATCTATCTATCTATCTATCTATCTCTCTGTATGTGTCTGTCTGTCTGTCTATCTTTCTGTCTGTCTATCTCTCGCTCTGTGTGTGTCTGTCTGTCTGTTTATCTTTCTGTCTGTCTGCCTGTCTATCTATCTCTCTGTATGTGTCTGTCTGTCTGTCTATCTATCTTTCTGTATATCTCTCTGTATGTGTCTGTCTGTCTGTCTGTCTATCTTTCTGTATATCTCTCTGTATGTGTCTGTCTGTCTGTCTATCTTTCTGTCTGTCTGTCTATCTTTCTGTCTGTCTGTCTGTCTGTCTGTCAGTCGGTCTATCTGTCTGTCTGTCTGTCTATCTTTCTGTCTGTCGGTCTATCTATCTATCTCTCTGTATGTGTCTGTCTGTCTGTCTGTCTGTCTGTCAGTCGGTCTGTCAGTCGGTCTATCTATCTATCTATATATCTCTCTGTATGTGTCTGTCTGTCTGTCTATCTTTCTGTCTGTCGGTCTATCTATCCATCTTATTTAAATAAAGTGAATAATTTCAATGGCTCTAGCTTCACAGTGCACCAAATGGATATGCAAAAATAATGATCTAATAAGTTTCTTAAAAAATCCTATGCCGATTGTGTATATATATATATATATAGTTTATTCTGGGTTTTTTTATATATGAAAATAAAAAAAAAGTGTTAATAATAATAATAATAATAATAAAAAAACTTCCTATGCCTCCTCGGCCCTATGCCTCATCTTCCATTGTTCAGAAAAACATGTAGTCTCGCCACAAATCAGCCTGGTCTCGTTAAATTTACGTGAGCATTGCAACGTTTTTGCAAAACTTAAATTACATGCTTCATTACACATTTGGCTGATTACACATTACACTTCAAGGGCTCTGCACTTCGAAGTGAGTATAGGGCATAGGGAGGATCCCTCGCGATTGGAATCTGCCCCCGATCAGCTGTATCACACGCTCTTAAAGGCACCTCCCATTAATTTTAATGAATTTAATGATTTACAAATATCTCACTATAACACATATATATATATATATATATATACACACTACCGGTCAAAAGTTTTGAAACACTTGACTGAAATGTTTCTCATGATTTTAAAAATCTTTTGATATGAAGACATATGCTTAAATGTTTGAAATTCGTTTTGTAGGCAAAAATATAAATGTGCCACCATATTAATTTATTTCATTATATAACTAAAATTTTATAAAAATAAAAAGTTTTTGAAATTGATGATTTGGACCAAATAATAAAGAAAAGCAGCCATTAAGTGCCCAACATGGATGGAAACTCTTTCAATACTGTTTAAAAAGCATCCCAGGGTGATACCTCAAGAAAATGTCAAGAGTGCATGTCTGCAAATTCTAGGCAAAGGGTGTCTACTTTGAAGATGCTGAAATATAACACAGTTTTTATTTATTTTGGATTTTGTTTAGTCACAACATAATTCCCATAGTTCCATTTATGTTATGCCATAGTTTTAATGATGTTACTATTATTCTAAAATGTGGGGGGAAAAAACCAATTATAATAAAGAATGAGTAAGTGTTTCAAAACTTTTAACCAGTAGTACATATATACTAAAAGCTACGAGTAAGACTCAGGCATCCGTTATGATTCCATTAGACGGGTATAGGGGGCCCCCTTGTGGCCTGAGAGGGAAGGGAAAATGAAATGATCCTCAAAATATGCTCAGAAAATGCTCTGATTTTAAATATTTAAATATTTTAAAAAGCTGATCATTTAGATATGGCTCTAAAGACTGGCATTCAGTGACAAGGGTATAAAGTTGCAGATAAAATTATGGTGAATGGTGCAATGATTAAAATGGTGCAAAAAAAATAATAATAAAAAACATTTGTGGATCATTTTGGTAGAGGATATTGTAATTATACATACCTATCATCATTCTGCAATGTCTGGTCTCCTAGCAACAGGTCTCGGAACCGGAAGTGGGTTTGAAGAGCGGGAACAACAGATGCTCCGGCAGTCAGCGCGAGTTCCTGCACATCCAAGACCACCCCTATGCCCTCACAATTTGGACTAACAGATAGATAAACGTGAAAGGCAAATATTCACACTTTTATAAGAAAACAGTTTATCCCTTTGATGTCTTTGGATGGTACATCATGAAAAACATTTCTGAAATGATGAAAAAGTCTATCTATCTATCTATCTATCTATCTATCTATCTATCTATCTATCTATCTATCTATCTATCTATCTATCTATCTATCTATCTATCTATCTATCTATCTATCTATCTATCTATCTATCTATCTATCTATCCAGTTATAAGTGAAATTGTGCAGTTCTTTACATATTTGAGCTGTTTCTATTTTCTATTTAAGTTACTTTGTCAGTTATGTTGATTAATATTTTTTTGCCGAATTGAGCCAGTTACTTTATATGTTACCACATAAAGCAAGTTTTTAATTTACCTGACAAACACAATTTACAGTGTATGTAGCAATACGTTTTATATTTTCCTCTCATCATTTCGGCTGAAACTGGCGCGTGAGCGCGCTTTACCTGAGGCGCACGGTGCGCATGCTCCCATCGTCGTATTCAAATGAGTGGTTGGTGTAGCACGCGCCTCGCATCTCTTCAACCGGCGAGTCGCGCGCGGAGGGAAGCGTCACGGCCACCGCTTCTTCCTCACGAGACAGCTCCTCAGGCATCGCGCGCTTTATGTTTAAAAACTAAAAAACCGTTATTCAACAATCAACGGTCAAAATCTACTCATGATGTAGATGGGTGAAAACTTTCTGAGGTAAATAAATTGTGAGGTAAAACAACGTAATCCAAAAACCAGGCGACGATATCTAATCCTACTGTTATACATGAAATGGTTTGAAATTTAAATCTTTAAAAGTTAAAGATATATATGTTTTTTTATTATTTAAAGCTGAGGCGCACCGAAGTCTTCCAGGTCCTACACCAACTAAATTTGAGAGGAAAGATCGTCATAACATTTTAAATGGTCTCTCACAGCGCCGTGCTCTGGACAACCTTGAACAGCATCTTATTCATGATGAATAACTTGTTAACTCTAAAAAGATCTCAAAATGTCTCACCAGTAACCAAGGCTACATACTGTAGATCTATTCACAGTAGCATAGCAACAGAGTTTTATGGGCTTAGAAAAGGCAGACTAAACATTTATTGATGTTTATCTGTACACCATACTGTACACATTTTTTGGACATATGTGTCATAGCAATACCATGAGATTTTATTATTATTATTTGATAAATACCATGGTATTGAATGATTACCATATTCATATATCACTGTAGTACCATGGTATGTATCAAAGTTCCATGTCATATAACCATCTGTCATACACTCCTATTCAAAACGCAATTATTTATATAAAAAATAGTTTCTTACTAGTTGAAAGTCCAATTTCACATATCAACAATTCTTTTCTTACTAGTATAAAATAAAAAGTTTGATATCAACAATAACATTGTTAGTTTAAATTCCTGATATCCTGATATATAAAAATGCTAATTCTTGATATCTGTAAATGTATTTCAACATGTGACAATTGGGAGTGTAATTCATTATATCTAAAAAGACTTTATTACTAGTAACAATCATATTACAGATATTAAAATAGTGACTAGTGAAAACCGAATTACTTTTTTTTAGCATTTTTAGCATTTTTATTAGTTGGTATTCAATTGTTGATTGAAAAAAATGGGACTCACGATGCTAGTGTGTTGTGGGTGGTTTCCAAGATGTCACTGTGAGGTTGCTAAGGTATTCTATAGGGCTTTTTACACTTGAAATCGTTTACCCGGGTTATTTTAAACCTGGGGTAAACAGAATCCTGGGTTATTCTGTTTCATGTTTCACACTATTCATAATTAATCATTAATCCTGGTTATTTACAGTATGTTCCGATGTTTCAAACTGTATGTTCGTAAACCCTGGGTTAACGTTCTTATTTGCATATGTGCGGGGTCGATAACACTGATTGGACTAATGCAGCTTGTGATGGCAAATAATCTCTTTTTGTCTTTCCTTTTAGGAAATATGCCACATAAATACAGAATATTGTCTCATCACCGCAATTATCGCGTTTGCCACCTCTGTTCGACACTTTACCGGATTGCTTCATGTAAACAGTACGTGAACGTTTCAGTGCTGGTACAAAGTGCATGAATATTTAATGAGGTAAGCAACTGAGGCTTTATTTGATTGGTTGTCTGTTGCAAAAAAATGTTCTGTAACATTCAAACACCGCATCGTTTCACAATGTATACCTTTGGCAAATGGTGTATGACATAAAGACTTGCGAGATAGACAATAGAAAGGCAAAGTGTTTTAAAACAAACACTGGGTTATGAAACCCCGCTCAGGCTTAGCGGGGTTTCATAACCCAGGGTAAAAAGCGGTGCTAATCCCCTTTCAAAATTACATGTGTGAATTGTTTCTTTATGAATGAAGATAACCCGGGTTAAGTGCTGTGTGAATAGCCCTTAGGTGTTTGTTTTTTTAAACGTTTCTATGCAGTTGCTATGGTGTTTGACAGGTCCTAGTCAGAAATGCCCAGCCACAAGTTTCTATGATATTCTGGTCTGCCATGTGAAAATCATTTGTCTGTTCACTAAATCTGTTTCCATTTGGTCATCATAGAGAGTGTTTTTGAAATGCTTTGTTTTCGGTAGATGAAAAGGCTGTTCTAGTGTTGAGAGTCGTGTGTGGACGTGGCCTAAGAAAGGTAATAGCACACTTCTCACAAATGACACAATTTCAGGTATAATTAAAAAATGTCACGCCAAAGTGAGTTATGTGTTCAAGTTACATATTTAGGGTCGTGTTTTTAAAAATCCTTAACACTGTGTATGAGCAATAGTAATGCTTGCCTTAGCAAACACCCTAATAACTGAATTATTTAAGTCAGTTTATCTTTCCTTTTTACATAAAAATGTCCTATCCATTCCAATCAATACTTTTTTCTTTAATGCACAGACACACACTAATGTGACTCACATATGTGGGTGTAAGCCGAATGCCCTTGAATCTGTCTGCCTTTAGTAGAACCATCCAGCCACGTTCAGTTCTCTTTATGTCCTGATGTTCTGCCATTTATTTTTCTCTTTTTTTATTCGTTTTTTTTTTTTTTTGCTTTAAACCTCTCTCTCTCTTTCGATTGAAAATGCTTTTGTGGTATTTTACATTGCTTTGAAAGCAAAGTGTATGGCAAAAGCTCAGAGGATCAGGGTTGTTTATGTCAATTTGTTATGCTTGTCACCTCAACAAATTTGATAACCTCATGTTGACAAACATAGCACCGCTTTTGACATGTCTGCAGTGTGCACAGAAATCTGTCTTCACCCACACACACATCATACAATACTATCATAGAAACTGACTAGAGGACACAATGGATATAATTGCACTGACAATATCAAGACATCAAAACACAATCAAGCCATGACAACTAAATACTCACGTCACCCTGAGAACCAATCAAACTGTCATCTAACTTAAGACCATGAAACTCTGAGTGTCATCTACCAAACCAGTGACCAATTCATAATTCACTTTGCCTAGCCACTAATGAGATTATCACCCTAGCAACCAGTTTTGTTACCATGACAACTCAGAGCTCAAATGCCTTCACAACCGCTCATCATGTGTTTCTGGCTGATATCACACTCAACTTATTACTTTTAAATGAGCATTCCCTGTCATGTGTGTGTGTGTGTAAGGATTGGGAACAAAAACACCCTGCTACTGCAGACGTATCTGACTAAGTGTGTGTATTGGTAACTAGGTGTGGAATCCCAATTCTGAGGAAATGACAGAATTGAGATGCCTCTTAAAGAGTGTCCTGATAATTGCATCCATAGTCCTTATTGGGCCAAGTCAGTTCACTCTGCGTCCATCTTGGTAACGCCCCCATTGACGGAAGTTTGAAGTCATTTAAATTCCTCAGGGAAGCGCTACCTGATTGGTCGGATAAACTATAACCCAAGCCTAAACCTACCCCTTAACCTAATTCTAACAAATCAGGTAGTTCTTTACTTACAGTGTAAATATGATGCCAACCTACATTTTGGAAATCCACCTTCAGGCCAGCTTTTTTCTAGTCACGCAAGTGTATCTCCTGTTTACTTAAATTGGGAAATAGCAAAATCTCGAAAACTTGTTGCCAAGCTTACATTTTAAAGTTCCAAATGAAAGTGCTTGAGGAACATATTCATCTAGGCCTGCCAGTCCTCAGCTGCTTCCCTTGCACTGGTGATGATTCTTCCAGCATCTCTTCACCTCCCCATCTCCACCTTTATATTTCATAACTCCTATACCAATTATTTAAAAAATGTCTTTCTATTTTTTGCTTTAGTCAGATAGTCAGTGGAGGGTGGGGGATCTCAGAGCTCCAGCCCAGTCTTAGGCTTGAGCCCCTTTGTTATAGACAGCATGCCAAATGCGTTTACCATAATGTGCTCCAGGACTATATATGAACCAGTGACCTCATGAGAAAACATGTCAAATCACTGCTAAAAGTAGGTCCTCATGGTGGTGCCAAGTCTCAGTTTCCTCCACTTCTTAGACCGTCAAGCCGTGCATCTTATCATGTGGCTCGTTGTGCATGACACTGCAGAGACTCACAGCATGTGGAGACTCATGCTACTCTCCTCCATTCTCGCACAACTTACCACCGCGAGGAGGTACCCAATGTGACTCTGCCCTCCCTAGGTTGTTTAGGTGACCTGGGGCACACCCTGGATTCGAACTCATGATTTCAGGGGTGGTAGTCAACATCAGTACTTGATGAGTTGCCCAGCCCCCCACTCTCTGTTTTTAATACAATCACTGAGAACATTCAGCAATCTTAAATAACTGCGAATATTTAATAGAGCTCCTCACTGAAAGATGTTTTTCATGTTGAATAAAAGACATATAATGGATATTTTTGTTTTAAAACACTTTGCCTTTCTATTGTCTATCTCGCAAGTCTTTATGTCATACAAAAACACACAGAATGTGTTTATAAATGTACGCACTTTACTGATGTCATAATGATTTTGCACTTTTCCTGGTGTCAAACACTGTGTCATTGATTTTATTTTCTCTCTCCCCCCTTCCTTTCTATGTTGTACATCATGTACGAGGCAGAGCCTCACTTATCTTAACTGAGGACAGTAAAAGGGTTATTTGTGAATATGAGTGACCGAAAGAGAGAGTGTGTGTGTGTGTGTACATGTTTATACTACATTGTGGGGACCAGGTGTCCCCACAAGGATAGTAAAACCTGAGATCACCTACATTGTGGGGACCAGCCAGTGGTCCCCACGAGGAAAATGGCTTATTAAACATACTAAACTAACTTTTTGCATACTAAATGCAAAAAGGTTTCTGTAAGGGTTAGATTTAGGGGTAGGGTTAGGGGATAGAAATGATCATTAGATCTGTATAAAGTCTATGGAATGTCCCGACAATGATATAAAAAAAAATGTGAATGTGATCTTGAAGGAGGAAAAATAGCTCTTCTTTCGACCTGTGAATAATCACACACACATGTCTGTAATTCTTACAAAAGTCAAATGCTCACACCAGGAATAAGCCTGGTATTTACAAGCCGTAACTACCTCTGACTGTCAGATACACACATAAAGTGGTTGAGAGACTTTGTGGTGCTTTGATTTATTACATAGCAATATGGAATATAGCCAAATATTGACATTGGATAATGACAGCTGAACTGTATAGCTGTGCTAGTTACATATATCTTATATCACTCTGTGGTCTTATTCTCATCACATGATAATTCATTCAATTCAAATCATTATGTCATATATATTTATTTATTTATTTATTTGGTTTTGTAATAATTAACTGACTGATTGTACATTATCCCCAGTGTTGGTTGTACTGTGATTAGTATTACTAAAACTTTTCTTAGTAAACAAGTAGTGTAACACATTACATTTAAAATTGTTGTTATGAGTCTACTTTTACTGACTTTCCATGATGTTAATTATGTTATGTTCTGTATATTACATGGGTTATATATATTTCTGAATAATATTATTTATTTGTAATACGTTTAAAACATTAATTTTGTTTAAATGTACCGTACGCCTATTTGCATTCATGTGAAAGTTGAAAGTGACCACTTTCAAATGGTGTCGGAAATATCGTAATTTTCAAGTTCTGAACACATGAATGAACAAGTGCAGTCGTATTAACGAGTGGGAAAGTCAAAATTCTAGATGATCGCTGAATTTCTGATTTTGAAAGGGGCGTGTCAACACGAAAGATGATGGTTTGCAACGATTTAGCAAAATTATTTTCAACTTCTGTACTTTTATTTAAATAATATTAATTTGTTATATTTGACAGTCAACGTTTTTCGTTTTAAGGAAATTAATTAATACTTTTTTATATACCATGCATTAATAAATCATATACAATATGTCAGGTATAAGTGATGCTGGTTTATTTACTCATGTTTATTCACCGGAAAAACAGAAAAAATAGCTTTTGCCATCGTTCTTTGCGTATTAGCTTATGTTTGGCTTTTTCTGTATTTTGTTTCCCACTTGAATGCGCAAAATGTCATTTTAATGAGTGTCCGACTTGGAGGTACGAGCTTCCCAGGTCCATTTGAAGGCAGCATTATAATATAGACATTATTATAATTTGTTGAGCGGAAAACTAACTTGAATGTGAAATGTGGTTTAGAAAGTAACTTGAAAGTAAAGTAATTAGTAATGGGATTATTTTTTCAATTAAAGTGATCAGTAAAGTAATACGATTACGATTTTAATAAAGTCAAAATCCACTGGAAAAAGTACACAATCGGGGCACCTTTGGCAAACTATTTTAATATACTAAAACTTTGGGCACACTAAAACTGATCTTAGTTGTTGCATACTAAGTAGTATGGATATTATGCAAATTGGAATGCAGCCAATTTGTATAATTTCACATTTTTACTTTAAAGCACCAAATTACCTTCAAGAACTGATCAAACATACTGTCAGGTCAGAACAGGTTTGTAGCCTTAAGCAAAATGGTCCATAAGACACATACATAACCTGTCTGGGAATAGCCTGTGCTTTTAGTTCCTCTTGAGTAATGTATCCTGAGCTCATTAATTATTACTGTAGGTGAAGCTGGGCATCTTTGCCCAGTAGAGACAGAGCTGTGTAAAGTTACCATTACCTGTCTGGTGTCAGTTTACTTAAGAAATAAACGTCCAGGTAAGCAGCAAACACACTAGTTCACGCACTTGCATGAACAGGTAGAAAACCAAACCAAAAGAAGACTTTTGATTTAGAAAGTAAGCAGGAAAGAGAGACAGAAAACAATAGAAAGAGAGACATTCCCAGATGAACATCATGAAGGTAAGAGAGATTGCTCATTTATCAACCTCCTTTATATCTCAACTATTTGTCTTCACTTCCTGTTGTCTAGCACTTATTTCCAAATTCCCCGCCATCCAAACACCTTTTAAGACCATTTTATTTCAAGCTCAGATAAGTGTAGTTTGTGTTTTGGATCCTGCATGGAAAGCTGGTGTCACCCACCAAGCTGCTTAACTAACTGAACTAGCAAGACTGCCTTGGTCACCCAGCTTTACCAGAGAGACCCGTGCTGGTTGACCAGCTAGGATTTGCCGGTGATTAGCAGGGTTACGCTGGTCCACCAGTTAGGCTAGCACCAAACAAACATTAACCAGCCTAGAAATTCAAGCTGGTTCACAGATGGTCATCTAAGAAGAGATTAGGACATTGCGTGTATTAGAAGGACAGAATAACTTTTCGATGAAAATGTTTGGTGGTTTGTGCTTAGGCAAGCATCTCTTTTACTATTATTCATACTTACGGTTTGGGATCCAAGCCAACCCCTCACCCAAAGTTTTAAAGATGTTGTTGCTACAATTTTGTCACATATTTGTTGATGCATTCTCTTTCCAGATCTGTTTGCTTCGGTTACAGACTCATCAATGGTGTTTCCTGCTGTGTAACGTCATCTTGTTTCATGCCCTGCTGTTTGGCGGTGACATTGTCGAAGAATTCCTGCTGCAGTCCTCTCCTGCCGCTTACACCGACCGATTGGTCCTCGAGGTTCGGGAGCGTGCACGGAAACTGGACCTGACTGAAACCAGGCTCAACACCTCGCAGCTCTATCCCATTAACGCTGAGCCATGCCTTCATCATCAGGACCTCCTCATCCTCACCGTGGTCTTCAGTTCCCAAGGAAACTCAAGCCAAAGGGAGGCCTTGCGAAACTCGTGGGCCAATCAGACCACAGTGCAGCGCATTGCTGTGCGGACATTGTTCTTCATTAGCCCCTCCTCTTTAGAGGCGGGGCATGAGTCAATGAGGGAGGAGTCAGAACGCTATTGTGACATTGTGCTGAGTGAGGACGGGGCTTTGCAAGGCGACTGGGAGAGAAGAAATTGGGAGCAAGTGAAAATGGCACTTCGCTGGATACTTCTCTTCTGCCAAGAAGCTCGATTCATCGTGCTTTCCGAAGACTCTGTGTATTTAAACCTACCTGCACTTGCATCATACCTGCTAGGGCTGAGAACGCACCCCGATGACCTTTACCTGGGCAGGGTCATCCATCGGGCTGCACCTGAGCGAGACCCCGGTAAAGCACATTACCTTCCGTATCATTTGTATCCTGATAAGTATCTCCCAGACTACTGCTCTGGCCCCGCTTTCCTCTTGTCACAAGATGTTGTGAGGAAGGTTTATGTCGCTGCTGAGGACGTAGCACTGCCCCTTCCCTCAGACCTTCTGATTGGCCTGTGCGCAAGAAGGGCAGGTGTGGTGGCCACTCACAGCGCTCGATTTTCCGGCGACCGACACATTCGATATAATCCCTGCTGCTACAACTTTCTATTCAGCTCAGCAGGAATGGGGGTGGGGCTGATGGGTGTGGCTTGGAGAGATTTGGGGGAGGGAAATGGGAGGGGCTGTGGCATATTGGAAACATACTACAGTTTGGTAGTCTGCAAAGCAATGACCTACCTGGACAAACTTTCCTTTCTGAGTGACGACAACACCCAGGACTAGAAAGGACTGGGTCAGTGTGCTAAAATAGATCTGTATTTAGCTGTATAAAACGATTGTCAATATACAATTGATCTGAAATACTTAAAACTCAACAAAGTATGTATGTATAGCATCTGTATTTGGTGAACATAATTGTATTTTATTTAGATTTATTTACTGAATAAAGCAGTTCTGTGTCTCTAAAAGGCCTTGAAGTCAACATGAAATCATAATTGACCCTATTTATTAAGAAAAATGTCTTTGCAAAAAATCTTGTAAAATTTTATAATTTGCTCTATCACAAAAAAAAAAGGTCGCCACGCCCTCTTATTTTTTAGCCAACCTACTGTAGTCTCATATAATGAACATTACTATAGCTAGATTTTTGCAAATGTACTTTTACATGCCTCGCTCTACGTTTTGCTGCAGTTTCCTGGTGAAATGAACACTAGAGATCACTTAGACAACTGTGCATTTTTATTAAATTTCACATAATTCACGTCTACAAATACAATGTCTGATTATGACTTTTTGAAGACTGATTTTTCACACTATTACGCACTGCTATGTAATATGTAAGATATCGAAAACACTGTTTTTATAACGCAAATGACATGGTTGCTTCAGAAAATGTGGTTTTCGTGTCACATTTACTTTGGGAACACTATCGATTAGGTTTAGGTGTTGTTTAAAGTTAACAGTGTATGTTTTGTGTCTACCTCTCATTTACTATTAGGACACTTTTGGTTAGGTTTAGGTTAAAGTTTCATGTTAGGGAGGTATGTTTTACCCATTAAAACCTCCAACTAACATTTACCTTAAAAACCTTGTCTAATTAGGACTCCACTCGCTTTTGGCGCCCCCTGCTGGACATTATACTGGGGAACTGCAGAAAAACATGTAGTGAAGCATGTAATTTAATTTTGAAGTGTTGTCATGAGCTGTTTTTAGCCTCTTTGTTGCAACTTCCTGTCATACAGAGACCACTTTTCACTATCCAATCACTTCTCAAGTCTCTTACCACATTTGTTTCCCGGAAATATGTCACATTACAGACTTGAAATGGGTTGCAAATGGCATTTCATGTTGATGACATAAAGATGAAATGTGAGAATTAACTATTAATTGGTTTTTTGAAACAAAATATAATGTTTCTGACATATGTTTCTGTAATAAAAATAAATAAGCACACTATAGACATAAGTCTCATATCTTCTGAAGACATGGATTTAACCACTGGAGGCTTATGGATTACTTTTATGTTTCCTTTATGAGATTTTTGGAGCTACAAATTTATGGTCACCATTCACTTGCATTGTTTGAACCTACAGAGGTGAGACATGTTTCTAAAAATCTTTGTTTGTGTTCTGCAGAAGAAAGAAAGTCACACATCTGGGATGGCGTGAGGGTGAGTAAATGATGAGAGAATTTTCATTTTTGGGGTGAACTATCCCTTTAATATGTTGTCACATGTTACCTTGTTGTGAGTCTGTTGTATTGTGTCTGTTCTGGTGTGTTTGGTCCTCTAGTGTTACAATAGATGAACTTGTTCCCCAACACATTGACTGAAACACCACGGCCGTTTAAACATTTTAACAATTTTTATTACAAAATGAGCACATACAAAAGTGATAATGTACAAGCTTTGAAATTAAACTAAATGAAAACAAAACCAAACCAAAAACATTTTAGAGATGCCACTTTTAAATTCATCATTAGTAGTAGTAATAAATAAGGTACAAAAAATTCCACCAAAAGAGATTTCTATCATTTTACACAGACATTTGTATACTCAACCAGTTATGTACTAGCAGTCACACCAGCAGGAGGCGCTATTGCTTTAATATGAATGATAAATAGTCTATTCTGCTAAAAGTGAGGAAAGAAATACACAGCACACGGCACCCCTGTCACTGGCACTTTTAGGACAACTTTATTATTTATGACTTGTGTGTGTGTTTCAAATGCAAGCAGCAGCAAAACAAACAAACAAACAAAAAAATTATCTAATATCATTAGTAGAACATCTGCACTAGTCTTTATGTTCTCTATTTAGCTGTAAATTTCTATTTAGTCATGTATACATTCAAACCTGAGAAAAACATGCATTTTAAATCTGTTGTGCTTTATTATACTCTGTTAGTCCTGACCCTGCCATGAGAGGAGAGTCAAGTCCTCAGACAGGGAGAGAGAGAGAGAGAGAGAATGAGAGCGAGAGAGAGAGAATGAGAGAGAGAGACAATGAAAGAGAGAGAGAGAATGAGAGCGAGAGAGAGAATGAGAGAGAGAATGAGAGAGCGAGACAATGAAAGAGCGAGAGAGAATGAGAGAGAGAATGAGAGAGAGAGACAATGAAAGAGAGAGAGAGAATGAGAGCGAGAGAGAGAGAATGAGAGAGCGAGACAATGAAAGAGCGAGAGAGAATGAGAGAGAGAGAGAGAGAATGAGAGCGAGAGAGAGAGAATGAGAGAGAGGGAATGAGAGAATGAGAAAGAGAGACAATGAAAGAGAGAGAGAGAATGAGAGCGAGAGAATGAGAAAGAGAGAGAGAATGAGAGAGCAAGAGAATGAGAGCGAGAGAATGAGAGAGAGAAAGAGAATGAAAGAGCGAGAGAATGAGAGAGAATGAGAGAGAGAGAATGAGAGAGAGAGAGCGATTGGCAAAGTGAACTAGGAAGAAAAATGTTTGCCCTGGAAAGGTCAGCGTGAGACGCTTACTGACACAATCAGAGATGACGAGAATTTAACAGAAATAGGCACAAGGAATGAGAGACAAAGATTGTGCAACAGACATAGAGAGACTGTAAACATTAGCAATTTAAGAAAAAGCTCTTCAAGACGGAAAGAAAGGCTGTTAAAGGAAAAGAACTAAACATCAACAATGCGAGAAAGACTTAAAGAGAGAACAGGAAAAATAGGGGCTAAGAGAAGAGAGATAGAGACAGATTGTGTTGCAAAGGTTGCCAGAGTGGATAAAATGATGCCAGTGAGAGGGTGGCCTTGGAAAACTAAAGAGTGCAAACTGGACAGCGAATCGAAACCCAGAATACTCCCAGTCCGTTGCCGCGTCTGACCAATCAGCAAGCGGAATGTCAGTAAGGTCACAGCACCAAAGGGAGAAACACACACGAACACGACCTACTGCATGCGAAGCATTCCCGCAAACCAACTCAAACATGAGGTAAGAGTTTTATTCATTTTGTGTTATTTCTAAATAAATAAACTATGATTCAATTGCAAAAAAATGAAACTATACAGAATTAAATACACACCCACGATATCTACAGTTAGTAATAAATTATGATTGTTAAATACTTAAGGCATTTCAACGGACATAACTCTTGTGTAAACGATCAACGTGCGCCACGAATCATCCACCAATCAGCACACAGAACACTAGGGGGAGGAGTCAACACACAGGCAAAAACCACAGCTCATTAGCCGAAACGAATTCGGTGTTCAGGCGTTTTTTTTTTTCACTGGACGGAAACCGACGTAGCTGTCGAAACGTTTGAATTGAAGTTTGTTTGTTTTAACCTCCGACCTGCTTTTAGGTCAAATTGACATAATAAGGCAAATGCACTTCTACGCGAAACACTATTCTTTTCTGCATTTTGTAATATGTAGAATTTATCAAAGAAAAAAAAAATACGTATAAAAACAACTTAAGTTTAAGGTCAGAAATTGTTTCGCAAGTACGTAGACGCAGACGCATTGCAAGCGAGGTCACGTTGTGCATACTTAACGTGCCGCAGTAACAAACTTTAACTTAAGGGGGCGATGGCGTTACGTTCTAAAGCTGTTAAATTTAATGCGTTATTAATCAGGACGCTAGCTAACTTGCTCTGCAAGATTCCCTTCAAACAGTTGCTTCACCATAACAGGAATTTTAAAAATACAGTTTACACTAATGACGATACAGCCGAGAATGGAAAGCGTATTTGCGTCGCGTTATGAATTCCGTTCCGACACATTTCGTAACATAACAACATGCGATATTAGCGGTTTGCGATCATGTACTTGCTTAGAGAATGTGTCGGGTCTTATGGGACTAAGATTATTTCTGCGCCGTACCGTTTTTCGTCAGTTCTGACCTGTCTCGACCCCGCTTGTGTGCTGTTGTTGGACGGTCCTCTATCACACAACATTCTACATTGTAGTTCTAGCAATACAGCATAGCAACCAGCATAGCAACCACGAGGGGAGACCTGTCACACAAGAACATGGTTGGACACGCACAAGCCCCGCCCCTCCTTCCAAACACTGCATGTTTTAAATACCAATAATAAATACAATAACCATGGCAGCGCAGCACCAGAGTGAGGCCGGGCACTTTAGCGATGCTCACATGTGCTTTTTTCAGTAGGCATTTTGGGTCAAAGGTCATGGCAGGGTCTCTCTCTCTCTCTCTCGCTCGCACGCGCATACATACACGCACGCACACAAGCTACATGGGTCTGATAATTTTACAGATCGTCACAGCTTATAGGAGCTAATACACATTCATGCAGTGTCATACTGCTACGCACACACTTCCAGGTGTACCTTGAAATAACAACCCAAGCACAGATGCATGCAACTACTACTGCGCCTATCTACATGAATCCACCAATCACAACATTCTCCATCTACTTTTTTTCCCTGGAGCGTTTTTTTTTTTTTTGGACAACAGCCCTCCTCCTGCTGTCTTTGAAATGAGTGATGGGAGTTGTTTTTATTTGTTTTCTTTTTTTTTGGCTTTTCTACATGCACCATTGTGCACAGCTAACCCAAGACCCATAAAATAGTGGGGTAAATCTCGAGAAAACATGTACAGGACACATTTCACCCCAAAATCAAAAGACAAATAATTTTTTTAAACGAATTTAAATATTTACAATTTAATAACATATTATTTATTTCGCAAGAATGAGATTGTTTCGCATTACCGTATGAATTGGAGGAAATGTGCTTGAAAAAAAACTTTCTTTAAAAGTGCTCTCAGTAACTTTTTGTTTGTGTCATCTTGTACTTACAGTGACACCTAGTGGTGTGGATGCATCATTCAAAATCAATAGTTATCAGTTACAGATGCCATTGTAGAAATTCACTGATTAATTGTTACTGAGATAAAGCGAGAAGTATTAAGTGGTCATGTGATTCTAAAATGGCCGCCCCCATGAGGCGCCCCTCCCCTGTGTGGAATAAAACCGCTTTTATGAGGTTACTGATATGACTGAACTCTTCATCTCACATATGTTTCAAAACTACAATGAATTTCTTTAGGAGAAAATATGTTTTAATGGAGGAAAAAAAAATACTGAGTGCACCTTTAAGGGAAATATAATTTTCTTCCACACTTTCTTTTGATTTTAGGGTATAACATGTTCTTAACAGGTTTCATGAGATTCACCCACTAGCACACATACAACACACACACACACACACACACACACACACACACACACACAGCAATATAGTGAAATAGCTCCAGTGTGTAAGACTAAAGCAGTATTGCAGATCAGAAATACAGCGGACACACACACACACACACACACACACCAGCAGCTAGATTTAACAGTGTCTTATCCGCCAAGAGCTTCATCATGTATATACCCAAATATGCGCATGCATGAGTGTACTATCGTTAATTGGTGTGCGAGTCACTGTGCGTGTATTGTATACAAGCTGAGGGTCTTTAGTAAAGTTCATGGCTTAAAGAATTGCACAGATACACACACATATGCTACGAACACACACCATTTCCCTACAAACAGCATCACCCTTCACAACAGACCCTTTATTAAGCTCTACCAGTGTGTGTTAGCGTGTGTAGTGTCAGTTATTCTCATTGGCTCAGTATAGCATTTAAGTGTGTTTTTAGTGTGTGTTGAATGGCTCATTCTTGTGGAGTGCATGATTTGTACACAAACATGTGTATGTAATATACAGTGTGTGTGAGCTGTGTTTTGGATGCAAACCCTGCAAACGGGGTTTCTCCTACATCTGTTTAGAGATATATGTAAATTAATGTGTCTTATAAGAGCGAAAGAGTGCGTGTTATTTGTTCATGTGTGTGTTTCAGCTCTCGGGTGTGAGCTGTGTCTGGATGTCCACTCTGCAGATGGGACACTTCCTGCTGGTGGCCAACCACTGATCCACACACACCTGGTGGAATAAATGCATACAGGGTAACCGCCTAAGAGGGAGAGAGAAATAGATTAGCCTCAACCCGGTAAACTCTTTGCCTCTTGTGTTTTGCATTATTAGCCGAGTTAAGTTTTTAAAATGTATTTTGTATTTTTGCATGTGCTCTGTACTGTCTTCTGTAGTGCATACTCTGTAGTGTGCATGCTATAGTGTGAAACCTAAAGTATGCACTGTGTAAAAGAAATATAAATTGTATTTACGGTGTTTACAATTTATAAAAGCATGTTATATGCGTAGTATGTTCTCTGTAGCGTACATTCTGTAATATGTACAATGTAGTGTGCTCTAGTCTGCGGTGTTCAGTCTGTAGTGTGTATGCTATAGGGTGCACCCTGTAGCATCTACTTTGTAGTGTGCACAATGTGGTGTTCGGTCCATAGTGTGTTTGCTATAGTGTGCACCCTGTAGTATGCATCTTGTATACTGAAGTATGCAGTCTTTGAGTCCTCTGTGGTGTTCAGTTTGTAGTGTCTATGCTATAGGGTGCACACTGTAGTATTTACTCTGTATTGCATAAACAGAAGTATGCACTCTGCAGTGTTCAGCCTGTAGCGTGTATGCAATAAATAGTGAGCACAATGTACTATTTACACTGTATACTGACTGTATGTAATCTGTAGTGCACACTATTATATATTTTGTTTTGTGTATATTGATGTACGTACTCTTTGATGTGTACTTTGTACTTTTTCTGTAGTGCTCTTTCCATACTATTCAACATGTAATGTGTATACTGTAGTATGTACTCTGTATTGCGGACACAGAAGTATTTACACTGTTGTGTCCTTGGTAGTATGTAGTGTTAATTCTGTAATATGTACTCTATAATGTGTATTCTGTAGTATGCACTCTGTGTTGTTCAGTCTGTAGTGTGTATGCTATAGTATGTACTGTGTAAATGAAAATAAAACGTATTTACTGTGTATAAAAATGTATAAAAGTATGAACTTTTATACATTTGTGGTGTGTATTCTTTCATATGCATAGTATGTTCTCTGTAGTGTATATTATGTAGTATGTACTATCTGTAGTGTGTGCTCTGTATTGGGCACTCTGTGGTGTTCAGTCTGTAGTATTTATGCAATAGCGTGCACCCTGTATACTGAAGTATGTAATCTGTGGTGTTCTCAATGTAGTGTTTATACTGTCATATGCATACTATAGTATATACTTTGTTTTGCATATACTAAGGTATATACTCTCTAATGTTTATTCTGTACTATGTACTCTGTAGTGTGCACTCTGTGTTGTTCAGTCTGCAGTGTGTATGCTGTGGTATGTTCACTGCATTGCAGATATATACCATGTAATGCGCAGAATGTATTATGTAGTCTGTAGTATGCACTCTGTAGAGTTCATTCTGTAGTATGTACCATGCATACTGAAGTATGTACTCTGTAGTATGTGCCATGCACTCTGTACTGGGTAACCTGTAGTATGTACCATGCATACTGAAGTAGGTACTCTGTAGTGTGCAGCCTGTAGTATGTGCTATGTACTCTGTACTGGGTAACCTGCAGTATGTACCATGCATACTGATGTATGTACTCTGTAGTGTGCAGCCTGTAGTATGTGCTATGTACTCTGTACTGGGTAACCTGCAGTATGTACACTGCAATGTGCAAATGTAGGGTGCCCTCTGGAGAATGTACTGTAGACTTTAGAGTGTACTACCTGACATCTTCTGCATCCTCCAGCATGGAGAGGCAGATAGTGCATTTCTCATCCACATCAGACTCTTCCTCACTCTCATACAACTTCAGATCCAGTGGCTTCCGCTACAGACAGACCGACAGAAAAGCATTTTAGCAGCAGAACACATAGAACTGTGCTCAATGGCTCAGATCCTGTACATTGATTTGACAATGACAATCTATTAATGTTAGTATTGTTTTCATAGTGCTGTGCAGTGTGTTAGTGTTTGTATGTATTTACCTTCTTGTATTTGTGAGGGAAGGTGAATCTCTCTATGGTTGTCTGCACTGCACCTCGATTGACACTTCCCAATCGATCCTCCAACTGCAACAATTCCTGCACACACAAACAAAAAACAACAACAGCATAAAAGCTCATGTTAAGCAGTCAAATAGTGATGTGGGAGTGGGTAGGTTTTGCAATGTACATTTCTGAAATTGTGTGTATGTGTTACCTCATAGCTCTCTCTAACAGCAGATGCATGTCGGCTGGGACTCAAGCTCTGTAGCGCCAGCAAATGGAGCTGTGGGTACGGATAGTTCCTAATCTCATGGACAACCTACACAAAACACAATATGATAAAAAAAAAAACACTTTAATACATCTTTCAAACATGCTCTCTCAACCCCTTTTATTGGACTCAGGAAGGACAGACACTCACCACCTGGGTGGAGGACGTGTTTCTGGGCAGGTGATGCATTCTGGGAGAGGCCAGGTAGTGTTGGTAGGGTTGAGGAAGCTGCTGCAGAGGATACTGATGAGGGACACCTGCATCCACACTCAGATCCCTACAAACAAACACAAATTAATTTTATTATAGATCGTTTTTGCCTTGACACACATTGCGACACACATCTCATACATACAGTACATATGCAAAATATGCTTTTTATACATATTTAAGTTAGTTCCTGGTGTCAATAACAAGTTACTTGTTTTGCCAATTCATATTTGAGTGTCTGTAACAAGTTCAGAACTCACCAGTCTGTGCCCTCCGCAAGGTATCTGGGCTGCTGTGGGATTGGCTGTGGGACGTGGAGGGGCAGAGCATATTCGTATCCTGGGCGTAACCGTTGCGTGTTCAGTGGGACTCGCTCCTGTGTGCGTCTGAATAGACGTGGCAGTGTAAGAAATAGAATACAATAAATCTGACCAACTGTGAGGAATAGAACCAAATAGAATAGAACAGAATTTAGAATGAATTCAGAATCTGAGCAGATGTGAAGAATAGAACAAAATAGAATAGAACCTATAATGTTTGCAGAACGAGCAGACGTACGAAATACAACAAATCAGAAGAGAATCTATAATTAATTCTGAATTTGAGCAGAATAGAACAAAATAGAATAGAACCTAGAATTCATTTAGAATCCAAGCAGACGTGTAGAATATATAAAAATAGAATAGAATCTATAATGTTTGCAGATGAGCAGATGTACGAAATAGAACAAAACAGTACAAAATCGAATCTAGAATTAATTCAGAATCTGAGAAGATGTGAGGAATAGAACAAATTAGAACAGAATATAATCTAGAATTAATTCAGTATCTGAGCAGATGTGAGGAATAGAACAAATTAGAACAGAATATAATCTAGAATTAATTCAGTATCTGAGCAGATGTGAGGAATAGAACAAATTAGAACATAATATAATCTAGAATTAATTCAGTATCTGAGCAGATGTGAGGAATAGAACAGAATAGAATCTAGAATTAATTCAGTATCTGAGCAGATGTGAGAAATAGAACAAATTAGAACAGAATATAATCTAGAATTAATTCAGTATCTGAGCAGATGTGAGGAATAGAACAAATTAGAACATAATATAATCTAGAATTAATTCAGTATCTGAGCAGATGTGAGGAATAGAACAGAATAGAATCTAGAATTAATTCAGTATCTGAGCAGATGTAAGGAATAGAACAGAATAGAATCTAGAATTAATTCAGTATCTGAGCAGATGTGAGGAATAGAACAAATTAGAACAGAATATAATCTAGAATTAATTCAGTATCTGAGCAGATGTGAGGAATAGAACAAATTAGAACAGAATATAATCTAGAATTAATTCAGTATCTGAGCAGATGTGAGGAATAGAACAGAATAGAATCTAGAATTATTTCAGAATCTGAGCAGATGTGAGGAATAGAACAGAATAGAATCTAGAATTAATTCAGAATCTGAGCAGATGTGAGGAATAGAACAAATTAGAACAGAATAGAATCTAGAATTAATTCAGGATCTGAGCAGATGTGAGAAATAGAACAAATTAGAACAGAATAGAATCTAGAATTAATTCAGAATCTGAGCAGATGTGAGGAATAGAACAGAATAGAATCTAGAATTAATTCAGAATCTGAGCAGATGTGAGGAATAGAACAGAATAGAATCTAGAATTAATTCAGAATCTGAGCAGATGTGAGGAATAGAACAGAATAGAATCTAGAATTAATTCAGAATCTGAGCAGATGTGAGGAATAGAACAAATCAGAACAGAATAGAATCTAGAATTAATTCAGAATCTGAGCAGATGTGAGGAATAGAACAAATTAGAACAGAATATAATCTAGAATTAATTCAGAATCTGAGCAGATGTGAGGAATAGAACAGAATAGAATCTAGAATTAATTCAGAATCTGAGCAGATGTGAGGAATAGAACAAATTAGAACAGAATAGAATCTAGAATTAATTCAGTATCTGAGCAGATGTGAGGAATAGAACAGAATAGAATCTAGAATTAATTCAGAATCTGAGCAGATGTGAGGAATAGAACAAATTAGAACAGAATAGAATCTAGAATTAATTCAGAATCTGAGCAGATGTGAGGAATAGAACAAATTAGAACAGAATAGAATCTAGAATTAATTCAGAATCTGAGCAGATGTGAGGAATAGAACAAATCAGAACAGAAAATAATCTAGAATTAATTCAGTATCTGAGCAGATGTGAGGAATAGAACAGAATAGAATCTAGAATTAATTCAGTATCTGAGCAGATGTGAGGAATAGAACAAATCAGAACAGAAAATAATCTAGAATTGAGAATCTCAACAGATGTGAGGAATAGAACAAAATAGATTAAAACCTAGAATTCATTCAGATCTGAGCAGATGTGAGGAACATTATGTTGCAGAAAAGAAAATAATCTAGAATCTATTTAGAATGAGGAAATGTGACAATATAAGGAAAATGTGAAGGTACTTGTTGTGCAGTAGTGTGTGTACAGGTGTGTTTTGTACCTGCGCTGCAGTAGCTGTTGCTGGATGAGGTATTGCTGCTGTAAGGCCTGAGGTAGGAAAGGAGGCGGGACTTCCTGGTAAGGAGGTGGGGCGAGGGGAGGGGGTGGGAACTCGGCAGGCAGCGCCGTTGCTGTGGCAGCCAGATGAAAATGCCGGCAGGAGGTAGCATGACTATGCTGGTGCCTGCTAAAATGTGCTCCTGTATGGGACAGCCAGTCACAGAACAGAAAGTCCGTACAACCAATCAGAAATCAGTGACAATATGTGGAAAAGATAAAGACTATAGCTTAGTTTGGAATGGCATACTATGCTTACTACTTCGGCCATTTCTAAGCATGTGCACTATACATGACAGATATAGTAAGAGTACTTTACTTTACAGTTCCCTTTCAAATGTACCATGGCAGCCCTATTTCTAAAATTCAGTTATCATTTACACACACTCGTGTTGTTCCAAAGTCATATGATTTTTATTCTTTCTGGTAAAGAAAAGGAGATTATGGCCTCACTTAACAACGGTGAAAATTAGGTTGTAAATCTGCCTAATATCACACAAAATATGTTCAAAGTCAAACAGGTTTGGAACAATCCGAGGGAGAGTAAACAATAGTAGAACTTTCATTTTTGGGTGTACTATCCCTTTAAGAAATGTTTAAAAAGGAAGGCAGCTCCATTAGAGTACATTACCTGTTCTTTATATATCTGAAGCCCAGGTGATGTTTGCTACGCTGTGACACCTGCTGAATCTAATGGCCCGTAGTACTTCAGTTAGGACTCATTATCTGGATTACCACAGATCTAACTCTACCAAGTACATCAGGATTAACCCGGTTTTCTTCTAGGGCAAATGTATTGCATCTAACTGCCTCTATTGTGACTCTGATAGGCTGGAGATCCCATTGGAAAGAAAATATATTGGACCTTATGACAGGTGTTTATTAGTACACAAGACTAGGTGATGTGACACGGCTGAATCAGCAGTCAAACGCAGATTTAGTGACAAAGATAACCCAGACAGATGGAGGGGTGGGGGTTTAAAGAAATGGTGGCATTGGAGGAAGGGGAGGGGAAACGAGAGAGAGAAATGGAGGGGGAGGGACGGATTGTTTGGCAGCTGCTTCTCAACGATCTATTTCAGCCATTCAGCTGTTGAACTGCGGCGCACACCAAATAAAGTTAAGTAGGGAACTTCCTGCAATGATCCAACAGCTACCTCGGACAGGAAACCTGCTTTGGTGAGAGCCATAAAAAACAACCTTGAGTTGTTGACATATAAGGATGTTTAAGATGATAAAAATTAGTTTTACAAATCTAGTTTAAAACACAAAGTTCGTAGAAAGGTCATCTTTGGGGTCATGTTGGTTTCATACATTATTGAAATATGTTTTTATTATTATTTTCTACAAAAATGCTTTGTTAAGATTTAATGATTTAAAAGGTATATTCCTGGTTCAATGCAAGTTAAGCTTAGTTGACAACATTTGTAGCATAATGCTGATTATCACAAAAATTAAAAAACAATTATTTAAAAATAAAAAAGCATAAATCGAGGTTACACCGAAGCACTTACAATGGAAGTCAATGGGGCCAATTTTTAGAGGGATTAAAGGCAGAAATGTGAAGCTTATAATATAAAATAAAATAAAAAGTACTTGCATTAATTCTTCTGTTAAAACTGTTGTATTATTTGAGCTTTATAGTTGATTAAACTGCCATTTTTACGCATTACATCGTCACCATGGTAACAAGTTGTAAAATTGGATATAGCTTTAAACCTTAAAGGTTAGCAGGCCATTTTTTCCACACCAAAAAAATCATGTTGACATATTTATGGCTATACTCCGTGAAACAGTGACTTTTTGAACGTTTACGGATTGGCCCCATTGACTTCCATTGTAAGTGCCTCACTGTAACCACGACTTTGATTTATTTTAAGGAGGGACGAGTCGAAATTCATTTTTGTGATATTATGCCACAACTGCTGAGGATTGAGCTTTACTTGTATTGATGTATACAGAATATTCCTTTAATGACACCACTTGACTAAAAATGTCACTAATTTTTAGATTTAAGTGCTTCAATTTAATAACAAATTCCCACCAAATTCAATAATAAACACAATAAATAAATCATATAAAAACTAAATATTTTAAGTTTTCATAAATGTACTTTTGTAAAACATAAAACAATTCAGTTTGATGGAATTTTATTATGAAATTGAAATGCGTAAATCTTTAAAATAGGCTTAAAAAACGAATCCAGGGAGTGCTGAGTGTCTCCAGTCAGGCTTCCTAAGCAACCAAATTGGCCCGGTTGTTAGGGAGGGTAGAGTCACATGGGGTAACCTCCTCGTGGTCGCTATAATGAGGTTCTCGCTCTCGGCGGGGCACGTGGTGTGTTGTGCGTGGATGCCGCGGAGAATAGCGTGAAGCCTCCACGTGCGCTACGTCTCCACGGTAACGCGCTCAACAAGCCACGTGAGAAGATGCGCGGATTGACGGTCTCAGACGTGGAGGCCACCCGGATTGAGGCGAGTCACTACGCCACCACGAGGACTTTGGGAGTGCATTGGGAATTGCAATTTGGGCAGAAAAAATACATAGGCTTAAATATTGTTTTGAGAATAAATGGTATTAAAATACTTTCCTTTCAGCTTGAATACATGCAGATGTACACAACTTTTGACCATTCACTTGTGAATTTTTAGGTCATATATTTTGTAATAAAAATGTTTCTTATTCCATTTACTCCACTTACTCCATTTGACCTGAAAAAAGTGGAAAATAATATATATAACAAAATGGTTTCACTCGTTTCTTTTTCAAGAATTTCAGCTTTTAATGAGACTTAAATATTTTTACCGTCTTCAGATTGTTACACCACCAAGACATTTTTATTTTCTTTACTTGAACCCCATAAGAAATATATAAAAATGACTTTGAGCAACGATTATCATCATGGTAGAGGTGTACCGGTTTCCTGCAAATTGCTGTCGTCTTATTTCACACCACCTTTGGAGACCAAAAACAGAGATGAAACCGGTGATGTTCTCAGTGGGAAATGTTCCTCCAGAGCTTCACAAATTCAAGCAAAACTCTTAGATCAGCAGAAATGCCTGCACCATGCAGTTCACATGCTCTGAATTCTAATCATCTTCTGTGTGATACTCAAGAAACCCAAGTGACGGATTTGTGCAAAAAATATTGATCAGTGGACTTCTACTAGACAGAGTACATTGCACCTCATAAAATGGCTCTTTGTGGGTCCCTAACATACACCGATCAGCCACAACATTAAAACCACCTGCCTAATATAGTGTAGGCCCACCTTGTGCCACCAAAACAGTGCCAACCCGAATCTCAGAAGAGCATTCTGAGCTGATATACTTCTCATCACAACTGTACAGAGTGATTATCTGAGTTACCGTAGACTTCGAACCAGTCTGACCATTCTCTGTTGACCGCTCTCATCAACAAGGCGTTTCCGTCTGCAGAACTGCGGCTCACTGGATGTTTTTTGTTTTTGGCATCATTCGGAGTAAATTCTAGAGACTGTAGTGCGTAAAAATCACAGATATACTCAAACCAGCCCGTCTGACACCAACAAACATCCATGTGGCAGCAGTGCAGTGTATAAAATCATGCAGATACGGGTCAGGAGCTTCATTTAATGTTCACAACCATCAGAATGGGGAAAAAATGTGATCTCATTGTTTTGGAACGTGGCATGATTGTTGGTGCCACATGGGCTGGTTTGAGTATTTATGGGATTTTCACACACAACAGTTTCTAGAATTTACTCAGAATGGTGCCAAAAACATCCAGTGAGCCGCAGTTCTGTGGATGGATATTCCTTGTAGTTGAGAAAGAGATCAACAGAGAACGGCCAGACTGGTTTGAACTGATAAAGTCTACAGTAGCTCAGATAACCACTCTGTACAATTGTGGTGAGGAGAATAGTGTGTCAGAATGCTCTTCTGAGATTCGGGTTGGCACTGTTGTGGTGGCACGGGGAGGACCTAGACAATATCCAATACTGGGGCGGCTGTGGCTCAGGTGGTAGAGCGGGTCGGCCACTAATCGCAGGATTGGTGGTTTGCTTCCCGGCCCACACGACTCCACATGCCGAAGTGTCCTTGGGCAAGACACTGAACCCCAAGTTGCTCCCAATGGTAGGCTAGCGCCTTACATAGCAGCTCTGCCGCCATTGGTGTATGAACGTGTGTGTGAATGGTTGTGGCTTATTGGTGTACGATGCGCATTCCTTCTTAATCTAGGACATATATCGCCTTAAGGTACATGGCTTAATTGAGTTGTTAAAGCTTAAACCTCATTTGGCTCTCTATGTTTTATCTAGCCCTTATGACCTGACCCCTAACCTTTTATCTCTAACCTCCCCCTTATTGTTCTTTTTCACTAATCTACCATCTAAATCACTAAATTTCTGCAGGTTTGTCTTTACCTGAAAAGAGCGCAACAGTTTGGTTCAGGAAGTAAAAATCCCATTAATTTGTTTCCATAGACAAATTTATTTTTAACTTCTACTTATAATCCTTTAAAGGCAGACCGACCATGAGCTCCAAAGGTGTTCGTCGGTAGTACAGTATCTGTACATTCAGTTGAAGTACTCAGTCTGCACTATTTCAAATTCATTGTTTAAAAATTGTTTGATAGAGGAATTCCTGGTGAACAACTACATTACCCATAATCCAGCAGAGAAAGATTCTCCAATCAGAGAACTGCAGCCAATGAAACCCAAGAAATGGGATTGTAGTCTGCGCCTTTATGAATGACGGTAAGTACACAATCTTTTTGTAAAAGTTTGTAATGTTGTGATTCACCTCAGAGCTGGTAGGTTTGATTCATGGCTTACAACTCTTTAATGGAGAATATTATGTAAAGCCTGTTTTAAAACATTAATAAGAAAAATACTTCCGGAACCCATATGGCTGAAATAGTGGACAGGCACTGTTGTGCTCTATCAGAGTCTCTTAAGCAGAGACAGGCCACTTCTATTTAAATTAATATGAGAAATTGGAACACCCAACCAAGGAGCTCTAGTGCCCAATAGTCAAAAGATGTAGAAAGGAATTCCCACCTTACAGGTAAAAGAGTCAATTGCCTTTTCGATAGAGACATCGCCGGTCGATAAACTCGCTATCGCGCATGCGCTATAAAAGACGAGAAAATAGCATGTTTTAGCATAATATGATTGATTCCAATATTATCAAATGTTATTGCTGATTTGAAATATATTCTTTGATGGCAATCTTGACCAACCGTTTTTGAGATTTCGGTGTCCCCCCATTCAAGTAGATAGTAGCTGTACTGGCATGACTGGAAATAGACTCCCGAGTGTGTTCCAAAGATGGCCGAGAGTGGACTGACTTGCTAGAAAGACTTTGGCACCATTAGTTGATTGTCCGTGTGTAGAGAAAATTGCCCTTCCTCTATTGAAGTTGTTTATGACAATTTGATAGTGTAATGGCCAAGTATACTTCGGTTTTCCGTGTGGCGAATTCCAAATCTAGCCATTAGCACAGTATGCTGCCTAGTTTTTTTCTAGACATGCGAACAATCCGCGATTCAGCGTCTTTGCATCATCAGTGCAAGCACCTTGCGTTGACTATGCTACAAAATTCTCTCAAGGCAGTTGTAATGCGCATGTGTCGAACGCATCCTTTTGGGCTCGCGATCCTCAACCATGCGTGAGGCGTAATGGCACGCATACGAAAAAAACAAGATGGCGCTAGCGTGAATAAGGTCAATACACTTCACCCTAGCTTCTAAAGTAATATTACGGGTTCAATACATATTACGCTTAATTGACTAAATTTGTGGCATAATGTTTATGACCACAAAATAAAATATTTCGACTGTTACACAGATTTCCCTTTTTTAAGAAAAGGAGCGACAATTTGAAATACATTTTTGATGTAATCAACATTATGCCACAATGGCTGTTTATTGATCTTAACTTGTAATGAACCCAGAATATTCCTTTAAACAAATATCATCATTACATTTAGCCGATAATATACTTTTTCTACCAGTGAAAAGCCTGGTATATCATTTATACAATGAGTTTTAATTATAATGTAATATAAGTTTGTTAGAGGATAACAATTACAAAACTGACATGTACTGGTCAAGGGTGAACCTCAGCTGGTTAACTAGCACATACATTTGCCATTTGGTGTCCATAATCTGCATTCATATGCATATAGCAAGGTTTTTGTCCTGATTTAAGACTAGTTTTAAGACCTTTTCTCCTTAAGGTGTCATATGGTTTGAAGTGAGTTCTTACAAATAATACCATATCCCTTTAAAATCCACATGAAAAGGCATTATCAACCAATTTTATCCATTAGAAATTCAGAGAGTCAGATGTCTGGAAGGGCAGCGTTGAAATTGAGATATCAGTTGATTATACAGTCATTAAACTTGGATAAAACATTACAAAGTCAACCCCCCCCCCCCCTTTGGAATGATCAGCTTGGTGACAAAGAGCGTAAATAGGGTCAATATTATTTTACATGTTAATATTGATTGTCAGTAGCCTATACATTTTTATTTAAAACCTCTTTATACCAAAGAAATGTGCTGGAAAAAATGGGAAATATATAGAAAGCCAAATAGTGAAATGCATGATGAGATGTGTGTGTGACTACTTTGTGAGTGTACTAGGGTGAAACATTCCTGTGATTTGCTTTGGCAAGTGGGAGGAGCCAAAGAGGCCATAGAGTGGAGTGGGAGGAGCTTCAGGGTACAACACATGGAAATCAGCAGAAAGCACACTGAGGGTTAGGGGGAAATCTACAGTCTTTATTGGAAAATATTAGTATGATTGGAAACGTGTGATCATATAATAGTAATAATAATAATTCCATGCAAATAAAGAGCAAAGGCAAGGCCCAACCATGCTCCATTAAGTTAACATAACAGAAGCAGCATCCAATGGGTTGATGTGTATGCTACAACACGTCAGTACAGCAGGACATCTCTATACAAAGATACATTGGAGTTTGCTTTTCAATGTTCGAAAAGAAACAAAAACCAAGATTAAAACAATAAACATGGTCATGCATTATAGCCTAGTACAGGAAACAGAAGGCAGAGAACCACAACCAAAGAAATAGAGACATTTTGTTACTAAGAGGACTTCTACAGTGCAGTTCTAGTGATCCCTGTAAAGTGGATGACATTTGCGCTCGCACAGTGTTGGGAACGCTAGTGGTTAGCGCTAGGCTAGTGCTGCTTTGCGATGTTGAGCTTGGCAGCATGGGTAAATCAAATGAATGAGGGTCGGTTGAGTGGTGAACGGGTACAGTGTGCCAGTGAAGAGAGGCTAACTACCATTCCTTTTGTCAGTTTAGCATAATTAGCATTGGCACTACAGTTAAGAAGCCAATTTTAACCATAAAATAGTTCTTTACTTGGGAGCAATTTATAAAACGAATGCAACTGTATAACGTCTCAGCTGAAGACAACATTCTTTTAAGATCTGTAGGATAGAAACCGAATCATTTGACAAAATACGCCCCTATTTGATGTCATATTGCAAAATGTAGCGCTTTGTGAGCTCATATGAATAAGCTAACATTAGCTTTATACGAGATCTTGCAGCATGCTTAAACTTCATGGATCAAAAACACACTCAGCTCTGACTATATATATCCATTTACTTCCTTGTAGATATTAGCGGTCGACCGATATTGCTTTTTCAGTGGCTAATACTGATATCAAGAGAGCACGATTGCCGATGGCGAATTTAAAAACTGCATAAACTTGAAAAGGAAAAAAAAACTCGAAAATGGAAAATTTTGAGAATCCATTTGTAAATCTATTGGCCGCAAAATGGCCAAATATCGGCCGATTAGGCGAGCCTGGCCGATATATCAGTCCATTATGTAACAATGTACTAAATATTACATATGTTATAAAAATAATAATCAAAATATTACTATACGTATTGACATTATGTACCTTTATATATATATATATATATATATATATTAAGCTTGACAGACATGGTCAACTATGCACGGTCATATGAAAAAGGGCTGTACGACAGCATACAGGTTTAGAACGACATGAGGGCGAGTAAATAATGACAATTTTCATTGTTGGGCGAATTATTCCTTTAAAGGAAATGGGCTTGATTTAATTTGTTTTAAATAATTTATGGTTAAATAAACAACAAGGAACTAGACCACTTCTATCTTCTCCAGCATGTTTTACAGAATTATACAAATTGGAGTTCAAAATACGAGCCAAATCACACCGGCACAGTGCACCCCTCCATAAGACAAGTGTTTAGAGGTCGATCCAGCCCGGCTATGATCGAGTGAGAGTGCCAATGCATCCACTTGACAGAAATTTACAGCAAGAATGTTGAGTCTATCCACACTGAGAATGGGACAAATCACAATGACAGTTGTAAAAATAAATAAATAAATAAAAAAAAGCTAAATGCTACAATGAGTTATTTTTTTTAAAGCAACAATGACTTTTTGTAAACATAAGAAGACAGGAGGCTTCTTCTAGAGAAGAGAGTGTTATTCTGCAGTCGGTTACACTGGATGAGTGAGTTTGTTTGTAATGTCGTCTTCAGATGGAAAGAGAGGGAATGAGGAAGAGGGAGTCACAACACAGCTAGATGCGGGGCAGGCAGAGGCTATAGCACAGCGGCGGCGGGTGATCGTTAGATACACAATGGAAGGGAACAGAGCTCTGAAAAAATGCGGTATGTAGAATCAGCCCCAGACTATGGAACAAGGAAAAAAATAGAAACAAATACAAGCACAATCAATGAAACCATTGGTGCCAGGGCATGGCTACAAATGCACGTCTTATTTTTACTATTATTATAGAATTGCACATATTGCATTTGGTTACATCCTTTGTTCTGTTGGTGCAATAGAGCAACACATTGCAATATCATAAGACTCTGTTGCACACATGAGCTATATTTAATAGTTCATTCTAAAAATGCATGACATATTGTTTGTATCTATTATAAAATCATTGCATCTTTTTATGTTGGTGCTAATGCATGCAACATAATACTACTATCATAATTATGTAATTGCACATGAATAAGTATGCATCTTATTTTGGTTGGTGCAACAATCGCAAGGCATTGCAATATCATAATACTATATTGCACACATTAGCTACATTTAAAAGCATTTTTAGTGGGTGCTAATAAAGCATGACATAATATTATTAAAAATGGTGTACATTATAAAATCAATGCATCTTATGTTGGTGCCAATGCATTGCAATCAACTGCCTAACATACTACTACTATTATTATATTTATGTAATTGGATACAAATAAGGATGCATCTTTTTTTACTGTCGAGACATGGCTGGCGTTTCTTTTGTATGTATCATAGCAGCAGAATTTATATATTTTGCAAGTTGCTATTGCTAGTTATTAACACAGAATGTATTTTAAATGTATATACCCCCATTCTGTAAACGCCAATATTGGGGCAGGTTCATCTGAGGATATTTGTGTACCAGTACTCCAACTGCTGCTGGAGCCATGTTTAAATATTCGTAAACAAAACCGCACACGGCGGAACGGATGTAAGGGAATGTAACGGATCGTAACGCGTTAACTACACTACAAATGACGCGGCAGACTAGAGCGCTTCCGCTATAATAATAATAAACCGGTCTACGCTACAAAAGCTCTTTGTTTATGATTATAATAAGTCTATTTCCATCTAAATCTACGCGTTCAATTTATAAAGCAAATCTAACACCCTGTATGTCACGTAACTAATCATAATGCTGTTGGGTGTGACGTCACTGAGCAGATCGCAGTGGCTCAGTATTTGTGTCGCAAACACAAATGTGACGTTCTGCGTGCGAGAGTTAAAAAAGCGAAGTTACCTCTATTTCTTACGGAACCGAAGACGGGAAGAACCAGATATCCGACGTGCACTAACACCATCCTGGCTCCTTTGTTGCTGTACTGCCCATGGACACCTTCGCCTCCCAACACGAGACCATTGAAAATGCAGACGAGTCGCCAGCTGCCCCGCACACAAAGAAAATATCAGCCAATCATCGAGCTCAGCCGTCGCTTCCTGTGGCTCCGGCCGCAGCCAATCAGAGCGCTCGGCACGGCTGCAGGGGGTTTGGCCAGAGACGTTCTATACTGAGACGGCAACCTCCGCGTTTTTACCATAGCAGAGAGTGTAACAGCAAAGTATTACTACTAGCAAGTCAGTCCACTGTCGGCAATCTTTGGAACGCACTCGGGAGGCTAGTTTCATATATGCCAGTGCAGCTCCTATCTACTTAAATGGGGAAAGACCAAAATCTTAAAAACTGTCAGTCAAGATTACAATCAAAGAACATATTTAAAATCATCAATAAAATCGGACAATACTGGAATCATAAAGTGCGGGCCTTAAAATGAAACACGACCCATACCCGAGACATGTGGCTATACCCGTCCTGAACCATACTGTCAGATTTTAAACCCGAAATGGCATACTATCTAATTTCTTCTCCTAGCAAGTACTGTTGCAATAGGCTGTATTTTATGTAAGCATATAGGCAACATCCCTAAAAGTAAACATACACAATTTTAACAAGTCACGGTGCTCCCTCAGTCCACTAGAGCAGAAAGGAAAGAGAGCATTGACTTTGTGTTTATTTGCTGAAACTTCACTTGGTGCAGAACAATCTGTAATAACATGAAACGCTGCAAAAGTTCCCTCTATGCAGCCTGAACTTGTTCAGATTGTTGAATCTTTATGACACCTGTGCTTAAAACAATCACATCCTGAAACAGAGCTCAGAATATACATTTTGAAAATTTGAAGTTCTTTTAAACTTGGTGTTTAAAAAGTGTCGCTCCTGTGCGAGACGCTGAAGAAACAGCGAGATGCAACAGTCAAAGACATTCGTCCAGCATGTGTTTACATAGGAACAGACACGCGCAAAACACGTTCGGTGTGAATGGCCCCTAAATTTCCGTTGCGCGTGTCTGTGAGTGAGAGCGCGAAACAAGTTCGGTAAGCCTGTTTATTTTTTTTAGTTCATTACAAACCTGAACTGACCAGAAAATTAAGTCCTACTTGAAAAACGGCCCCGAACAACCCGAAACCCATCGGGTCCTCGGGCCCGGGTCGGGTAGCAGACCTCCAATTCTTTACCTCATATTACGCTAAAAAAAGCAGTTTTCCCGGCTTGTATAGCTAATGCGCATGTGCGTCCAAGAGTTGAATGAAAGGTCATGTCTGTATCTAAACGGTGATTGACTCTTTTACCTTTAAGGCGGGACTTCCTTTCTACATCCGTTGACCGTTGGGCGCTAGAGCTTCTTGGTTGGGCGTTCCAATTTCTCCAATTCATTTAAATAGAAGTGGCACATCTCTGCTAAATAGTCTCTGATCTAGTGCATTGGAGGCGATGATAACGTGTAACAAACGTGTCCACGGATAGCCAGGATTTGCATGACGTCAGTGTGAAAAAAATGAATGTAGGAACTGGCCGTGGCAAGTCTATATTCTTTGTTAAAGGAATAACCCAGGTGAAATCCAAGTGAAGCTGTATTAACAGCGTCTGAGTCAAGCTGTTAAGAATTAAAAACACGATAAGACAGGCGACAAAATTCCATAAACGTACATTAAATGATGCAAACGGACCTCCTCAGACATGTTCTTGACGTGCATTTCCTGTTGTTGTTTCCACCTTCATCTCCCGTTGTTTAGCGGCATTCACATCTTCTAGTGCTTCTTCGTGAAAGCGATGGCTCAACCGTGAGTGTTGCCACCTTGTGGACCCACTTATTAATTCCAGGCACATGCTGATGATGAAATTTGATTCATGTGTCCTTAAAGTGGATGCTCAGCATTTGCGTCTGACCGAAGGATATTTCGGGCTGTAATTGGGCTAATTAGCAACCACGTAGCAACCACCCAGAACACCAAAGCAACCACAAGTTGCACCATGCAAAGCACCATGCAAATTTGAGTCACGTGTCCTTAATGTGGATGCTCAGCATTCTTGTCTGACCGAAGAATATTTCGGGCTGTACTTGGGCTAATTAGCAACCACCTAGCAACCACCCAGAACATCAAAGCAACCACAAGTTTTGCATGGGAAAGCACCATGCACTCACAATGTTTTCAGAACATCTAAAATCTAGTTTTCACTCATACCTCAGGAAGCAAAAAACAGAAGCGCAGCCAAACAACAGTATGATTATAGGGTAAAAAACATGTTGACAGTAATGCCCTTACAATGGAAGTCTATGGGGCAACCACAGTTGTATGGTTGCCCCATAAACTTCCATTGAATGTGCACAAAAGTCATCGCAACTTTTTGTATCTTTATAAAAACTGAGGTACATTCAGAATGTTATTAAAAAAAAAACTTTCTTATTTAGGCTAATCCAATTTTACAACTTTGTTACCATGGCGACGTAACGCTGTAAACCCTAAAACAGAAAAACGGCTGTAAAAACGTCAAATTATTTAACGTTACAGCTCAAATAATACACAATTTTTTAACAGAAAAATCAATGTAAGTGCTTTTATTAAAATTATAAACTTCATATTCTTGCCTTTATACCTTCCAAAAATTGGCCCCATTCACTTCAATTGTAAGTGCCTCACTGGAACCTTGATTTTATATATATATATATATATATAGAGAGAGAGAGAGAGAGAGAGAGAGAGAGAGAGAGAGAGAGAGAGAGAGAGAGTGAGAGACAGAGAGAGAATGAGACAGAGAGAGAGAGATTGAAAGAGAGAGAGAATGAGAGAGAGATTGAGAGAGAGAGACAGAGAGAGAATGAGACAGAGAGAGAGAGATTGAGAGAGAGAGAGAATGAGAGAGAGAGAGATTGAGAGAGAGACAGAGAGAGAGTGAGAGAGAATGAGAGAGAGAGTGAGAGACAGAGAGAGAATAAGAGAGAGAGAGAGATTGAGAGAGAGAGACAGAGAGAGAATGAGACAGAGAGAGAGAGATTGAGAGAGAGAGAGAATGAGAGAGAGAGAGATTGAGAGAGAGAGACAGAGAGAGAATGAGACAGAGAGAGAGAGATTGAGAGAGAGAGAGAATGAGAGAGAGAGAGATTGAGAGAGAGACAGAGAGAGAGTGAGAGAGAATGAGAGAGAGAGTGAGAGACAGAGAGAGAATAAGAGAGAGAGAGAGATTGAGAGAGAGAGACAGAGGGAGAGAGAGAGAGAGAGAGAGAGAAAAGGAGGGACAAGTTAAAATTATTTTTTGTGGTAATCAACATTATGCCAAAAATGCTGTCGATTGAACTTGACTTGTATTGAACCCAAAATTATTCCATTGATAGTTTTGAAGATTTAAATGAAAGAGGAAGTGAAAAAATCATAGTGAGACACAGACTGTCATAAAGAGGGTTAGTGTCTGTCCTCATCATTCCTGAAACCCCTTCCCCCAAACACACACACATGCACGCACGCACGTCTGAGCTGTGATTATCTCTGCTCCTTTTCATACTTCTCACCATGACACTCAACGAAGTAACACCTCATTTAACATCCATTATTATTCTTGTTATAATGAAATCACTTACAGTCATTGTTTGCATTTATTAAAGGAACAGTTCACCCTAAAATGAAAAAATCTCTCATCTCATGTCATCCCAGATGTGTATGGCTTTTTCCTCAGCTGAAGACAAAGACTTTTAGAGCATCTCTGCTCTGTTGGTCCATACAATGCAAGTGAATGGTGACCAGAACTTTGAAGCACCAAAAAGCACATAAAGGCAGCATAAAAGTAATCCATATGACTCCAGTGGTTTAATCCATGTCTTAAGAAGCCATATGATAGGTGTGGTTGAGAAACAGATCAACAAGCTCCACTTTCACTTTCACATCTCTTTTGTTTTTGGCAATTTGCATTCTTCATGCATATCGCCACCTACTGGTTGGGGCCGGAGATTTATAGTAGAGATTTATATTGATGTGATCATGATGCACGCACAATCTTACACCGATTATGCTTAATAAAGTGACAATGTGTAACGTTGTAACGTTCTGTCTTATACACTTATTATAAAAACATTTACACATTCTAAAGATTATAAATTGTATGCATGACTTACACTTTAATTGAATTAATTAATGAATACTTGGACACCTCCAACGTTTTAGTGCTTTGGGTGGAATTTGTAGACGTTAAATGGTGTAGAAGCACCATTTAACGAAAGCACAGCAGAGCATTTTTAGGCATATATTTTTAGGTACAACAAGCCTTGACTGTTTGAGTTCAATGTTTTATGCCTGTATAATATAGTCATATATTCTTTAGCCTAATTGTGCTAATGATATCATTGTAAAACTGTCGGCTCCAGAGAGCACGGGTAGGAAAAACCGAATGTCAAACGAATTACGAGCCACCTCGAAGTTGATAAAGTAGAAGTTCAGTGTTAGTTTAGCATCTTTGGACCTGCCAGTTCCAGTTTCAGTTCAACTTAATGTGGATATACGTGCTGGTGTAAGTTAAGTTACTTTTATAGCACAATTTCCCACATTATTATCATGAAACCCGGATCTGATTTTCTACCTTATTAAATGCACCTGAACACAACTCGTTAGATATCGCTCTTATTTGGCACAACATTAATTATACACATTTTACAGCATTCTTACAAAACTGATCCTTGTGGTTCACCACATGTGACCCTCAGCAATTCAGATTTATCATTGTGTATTAGCACATACTGATATCTATTTTGAAGGTAGTTTCTAATCCATGAATAAGCTTCATCTCTGATACCATCTTTCCAGTTTCTTCATTAATATTCCATGATCAACCGTGTCGAATGACTTTTATAAATCTATAAATACCCCTACAGTAAAATCCAAATTTTCTATAGCTGTTGATATTTTTTCTGTCATTACGGTGGATCAATTAGATCATTTTTATCTTGTATCCAAAGCGACTTACAGAGCGCTTATTACAGGGACAATCCCCCCGGAGCAACCTGGAGTTAAGTGCCTTTCTTTAAGGACACAATGGTGGTGGCTGTGGGGATCGAACCAGCAACCTTCTGATTACCAGTTATGTGCTTTAGCCCACTACACCACCACCACTCCATCTAAAACCATATTGATGTTCAGTCAAAAGTTTTTTCTTTTCTATAAATTGCTCAAGCCTTTGTACAAAACGTTTTTCTAATATTTTTGAGACCTTAGGTAGAAGAGAAATTGGTCTATAATTTTAATTAAAATTTCCTTTTTTCAAGATGTGAATGACATTTAATATTTTCATTTTATATGGAAATATGCTAGTTTGAAGTGACCAAATATGGGCCAGTTGTTTTGTTATGTATTTCTTTAACTCGTGTCATATCGAAATCATTACAATCTGTGTGTTTTTAAGTTATTTACCACATCAATTAATCCATTCCTCCATTATTATGCACTTCTTACTGGTAAAAATAATAATTTTATATCAAAAGTTACATTGTTAGTAGTGTAAATGCCTATTATCGATGTCAACGCCTTGTGAAAATGCTCATTTTTGATTTATGTTAGTGTATTTTCACGTATTTGATTTGGTATGCCAGATTTCTGGAAATGGATTTTCCAGAAGATATCTTGAAAGCCTTTCTTACAGATATCTCAAATGAATGTTGCCACTTGTGAACCAATTACAGATATAAAAAAGCATTTTGTTAGCTGTAGTTCAAACGTTGCATTGTGAACTAGATTGAATGACAGCTCATTGAGAAATTGTAGTGAAATGCAGATTAAAAAATGACTGCTTTGCCACGAGTTTTTGGGTTTACTGCTGCAAATGTAAATTACATCTAACAATTACTTTTATTATGAGTGATAATTACCATTGATAACAAACTAAATTTCACGGACCACATCTCAAAGACCGTAAGATCATGTAGATTTACACTCTACAACATCAGGCCCTTCTTATCTGAACATGCCACACAAATGCTTGATCAGTCACTTGTCATAACTAGACTGGACTACTGTAACGCTCTCATTGCAGGCCTTCCTGCATGTGCAATTAGACCCCTGATCCATGAATCCACATCTGGTCTTTAATGAACCAAAGAGAGCACATGTTACACCACTCTTTGTCTCTCTCCACTGGCTACCGGTTGATGCACGTATCAAATTCAAGGCTCTGATGCTGGCATGTATGTATGTATGTAGAACAGTCACTGGGTCTACTCCAACATACCTAAAATCATTTCTGCAGAGCTACACGGCCACTAGAAGCATGCGGTTCCTAAGGAACGTCCTTAAGGAACGTACCAACACAAAGAGGCACCAAAACACCTTCCCGGACATTCAGCTTCATCGTACCACGTTGGTGGAATGACCTCCCCAACTCCATCCGTGAAGCTGACTCACTCTCTGTCTTCAAAAAACGACTTAAAACGCATCTTTTCCAAGATTTCCACTATTCTGATGCTAGTGAAACTTTGTAATATGGCACTTTTGTACCACTGTCTCCTTAAGATGATTCGCTTATGTTTTCCTCTTTTGTAAGTCGCTTTGGATAAAAGCATCTGCCAAATGAATAAATATAAACTGTAAATAATGTAATGGTTGATATGTATAATTCATATCCTTCACGCTATTAAATGTCAAAAGGTCTTGCGATATCAGCATATTGATGTGCATTTAAACACACTCATTGTGACATCATAATTAACACAATTAAGCTCTAGATTCTAGAATGTATAGATGCTTTAAGGTCACTTTAGACCTATATGTTTGACATCAGTTTTTCCACTGACATTTTGGAATTTGAGTTTTTTGGGGATTTTACATCATGATGATTGGTCAAAACGGCATACCAGAGATGCTAAAATAAAAAATATTGCATCAGTTATGACACAAGACACCTGATGACTTAACATCAGTGCACCGTAATACCTTTAGCTTCCATGTCAGTAAAAATGCTGTTTAAAATAGCTTTGGATGGAGTATTGTCTACTCTCCAAACCTAGTATTTCTAAAAATCACTTTTATTTATTTAAAGGTTTTTAGCTTTCAATAAAAATTTTAAAAGTATTCTGACTGAATAAAAAAAAATCCCTGATTAAAATAGTAGAACTGAAATCCACTGGAGCATAAAACGTTTTCTGGTTTAAATCAAACTGACTAAGCGCACATTTGCATACAGCTGCAATAGTCTGTATGAGGCGAGCTCCTGTTTCTTTGTCATTAGGGAAGAACAGACCCTTCTGTGGCAGCTGCCTAGCTGTGACCCCTGAGGTCAGAGGTCACAGACTGCTTTCCCACACTGGAGTCGGCATTATAAAAGGTTTGTGCTGAACTACTTCTTTGTTACTCATGCACAAGTTTACCAGATGTTTGCTAACTCATTTGAATAAAAAAAGACAAGAAATCACAACATCACTCTTTAAATATCTCAAAATAGATTCATTTTATTCTACATACATTTTTAAAGGAAGAAAAAGACTCGCGGAAGCAAAAAATATGAACACTCTTTCGCTGTTCATTTAAAATACTGTCAAAATGAAATAACGTTTCAGTAACGTGATTAAATTAAAGCGAGAGTGTTTTTGAAAGCAGTGGAAATCTAACAGGGAAAAAACATGTCACATGACTGTAACGTTGAGTGTTCCGCCATGTCGTGTTTACGCTGTTCTCCGGCTGTCTAAATGATTGTTATTGCTGTTTATGATACTTAAAAAAACTTCAATCAAATTACAAAACGTTCCACCAGTAGACACAAGACCAATGGTGCTCATCTAGGAAGAACTTAACACAGGAGCAGATGATGATGATGTCATAATGGAGGCCATGGAACTTTCAACTCAAGCTGCAACAGTTCAACATTCTAAAGTTTGGCAGGTAGCTTTGGGAAGTTCTAAATAAGAAATGACCAGCCAGAAATGCTGGTGTGTGGGGAGAGAGTGCTTGAAAACACATTTAAAAGAAAAGTTCACCCAAGATTGAAAATTCTGTCATCATTTACTCACCCTCATTTTGTTCCAAACCCATACAACTTTCTTACTTCCAAGGAACGCAACAGAAGTTAGGAGATAGAAGATGCCTAGGCCCCTCATTTCTACACAGTCAAAGAGACTGGATGCTGCTGAGCTCATAAAATGGCCAAAAACAAAAGTAATCCATAGGACTTGTGCACTATAGAGCTGTTTAGGTTGTAGTCCAAAAACCTGGAAGACAACCACACTCAAAAAAATTAACATTTTAGCCAATTTTTAAGATTTTAAAATTTGTATCTTAAAAGATTGAATCTGTGTAAAGTAATAGCCAATTCTTACAACTTCATTGCCATGACAACGTAATGTCAACAAACCCTAAAATGACTGTAAAAATGACTTTGACCAACTTACCAGCTCAAGTAATGCATGAGTTTTAACAGAAGAATTAATGTAAGTGCTTTTATAAAATTATAGGTTTCTGCCGTTAACCCCTCCAAAATTGGCCCCCATTCACTTCCGTTGTAAGTGCCGCACTATAACCTTAGGAATAGGATGGACGAGTCTAAATAATTATTGTGGTAATCAACATTATGGGACAAATGCTGTCGATTGAGCTTAACTTGTATTAAACTCGGAATATTCCTTTAAAAGTGCATGTTGCTATCACAATGCTATTTAAGGACTACAACTACCATCAGCATGTGAGCTACAGGCTTTACTGAAACGGACGATTCTTGTAGTCCTTATTTAGCGACGGGTTAGCAAACATGCATTTATAAAAGAGATAATGGCTTCAAAAACCACAATTGAGGTATGACTGTGCGTAGTTTATGTTCTAGAACAAAACAGTAAAGTTTCTTAAAGTACTTTTCATCACAGATCTTATTTTACTCGCAGTTCATAAATTCTTAAAACCCCATTGGAAGTTCCTAAGGGAACCCATGGAGAATTAGCCTTCTGGGTTTGCCTACAATTTGTCATCATGGCTGAACGTCTGTATGTTGAGTGTTTTTAAAACATTCAACAGCTTTGTGTAAGAAACAGACTGAAATTTAAGCCTTTATTCACTGATAATTTCCGTTCTGCAGTAGCTCTTAAATCTCTCCGGATATCTTTTCTTTCTTTTTTTTTTTTAAACAAATGTTTCACAAATGAATGAATATCATACAGGTTTGGAACAACATGAGGGTGAGTAAATAATGACAGAATTTTAATGTCAGGGGTTAAATACTTTTCTTTAAAATATTAGCTCTAAATGCAGTGATATTCTTAGAGAAAGTGCTGATATAACACATCCTGGCTATTTTAGTGTTCTCTGTCACCGATGACAGATGTGGACATTTTAAACACCTTCAAGAGGCTTCCTCTCCTTCACAACTGGGATACAGCAACTGCTTTCGCTCGAAGGCAGAGAAGATCTTTGAGGTGCGGGTCACAGTTTAAGGCAGGGCTAAGAGACTCAAAAGCCAAAATGGCTACCAGAACGGCTTTAAACCCATCTATGAAATAACTTGCAGGGTCAAAGTGCGATACATGCAAGATGAAGCTGAATTAAGCATAATAATTCACATTCAGGTAGTGAGTGCTCTTTACACACACAGAGGTCTGACAACTGGCAATCTTAAGGAAGAAAAACAAAACTTTTTCTTATACCCACTGGATGTCAAACAGACTAAATATATTGCCAAGACTCAAACATAAAGGGATAGTTCACCCAAAAATCCTTCACTCACCCTCACGTTGTTCCAAAACCTGTATGACTTACTTTCATCCATGCAACACAAAATGAGAATATATACAACGTTTTTCACGGAACAAAAGAAACTTGTACGGGTTTGGAACCACATGAGGGTGAGTACATTATGACACTTTTCCATTTTGGCTGAACGATTGCTTTAATGCGTAGATTTCAAGATGCATATCGCTCTTTAAACAAACAATTAGTATATGTAATGTCAAGTAAAACACAGATTGATAGCAAACATCAATAAATAGTTTCAGTGGTTTTCTGGGACAGCGTGTTGCAACAAACATGTTGAAGATGGAATTTTTTTTTTTCTAAAATGACTATTTCTCCTGTCATACACTGATTGTACTCACAAGTGGATAACTGAATAAGAAATGTAATTGGCATAATAAAGGCAAGGGTCTGTTTCTATGATGGTGAATCTCAGAAAACCTGTCTAGAACCAGGTAGTCCAAATCATTAGTCCCAAAATCAAAATAAAGATGCACAAAATTATATTTTCCTCAGAAAATGAAGTAAATTTTTATGCAAAATTTACTTTTACATGATGTTTGTACACAACCACCCTACAATGTTAAAAGTCCACTCCTCTTTCTTATATTTCTATTAATCAAAAACAGTGTTTCAAAATGAACGTTTCTGCTCTAAAGTGACGTCACGTCCGGCCTCAAACACGACAGGTGACAGACTCCACCCTCCTCCCCTGAGTGATCTACACACAGTCCGCCATTATTTTCCGCGCTGGAGCAGATACAGTAAGATGAGTAATATCTCAGCTTCGTAAGCGTCAAGAGGTGTTAATGTGTTCTGTTGTTGGCTGTAAAAGTGAACATAAGTGTCTTCATGTACTCCCGGCATCAGAGCCACTGAAGACGCAGTGGAGAATTTTTGTTTTTGAAGGAAATGTGCCCCAAAACATACAAAAATGTGTGTATGTTTGTGCAAATAATTTTACACCGGACTGCTTTGTTAATGAGTGTCAATATAAAGCAGGATGTTTGCAAATCGCCTTTCCGAATATACTTGTTAGCTGATTCCCCGGCTAATGCAGATTAAGTTACCGTTGTCTCTGATTGTATTGACGGAAACCAGAGCTATGTCGGGGGCGGGCAGCTGCAGCAGCTCATTTGCATTTAAAGAGACACACACGAAATCAGCGTGTTTTGATTCCACTCAAAAAGAGGCATTTACAACATGGTATAATAAATGATCAGTGGGGTATTTTGAGCTGAAACTTCACAGACACATTCTGGGGATATCTGAGACTTATATTACATCTTGTAAAAAGTGGCATAATAGGTCCCCTATAAGACTATTAAGATATTTTGCATTGTGACATTATTTTTATTTTAATTAAGTAAATTTCACTCCCATTTTTCATTCCAGCGATGTCCAAAAAATATCATTAACATCATTTTGTAGCCCTGGCTCAGCGTTTAAGACTCTGGGTTACTGACCAGAAGGTCGGGGGGTTCAAGCCCCAGCAAAACAAAACTCAATCTAATTGCTGTAAAAATAAATGAAAAAGAAAACAATATTTTTAAATATTTTATATTATTTAATATATATATATATTATGTGTATAGTATTTGTACATCATGGTGGCATTTGTTGTACAGCCAGTTTAGTGATTTTTTTGAGAATTACAAAAACTCAAAAGTGAAACATCCACAATGCATTTCATGAGAATTTATGGGAAAACTTACTTGAAAATAATCTCACAATGCAACAAATAAATAAAATAAAATACAGAAAATTCCTAAAAAACAGGCTTGTTTTTTTTTAAGCAAAACATTATTTTCTCTAATGATTTAAGGGTGAAATATAACCTGGACATGTTTAATGAGATTCAGGTAACACTTTACCTTGAGGTCTTATTAGTTAACATTAGTAAATCATTAGGTGATCAATGAACAATTTTTTAAACATTTATTAATATTGGTGTTAGTTTAATATAATGTTAGTTTATGAAAATACTTTTGTTCATTGTTAGTTCACAATGAATTAACTAATGTTAACATATATATGTTTTTAATACACAAAAAGTATATGTTGAAATGAACATTAAACAAGACGAATAAGAGCTGCAATAAAAGCATTGTTTATTGTTTGTTCATGATAACTAATGTAGTTATCTAATGTTAACAAATACAACCTTTATTGTAAAGTGTTACTGAGATTCACCATTTCGAATGCGAAATACACATGAAAAAAACGAATGCTCAGGACACACACACACACACACATTATTGGGTAAGGAAAACACACACACGTCTCCCCACACAGCAGCATTAAATGTTTGACAGTAAACATACAATCTCACTCACACACAGAGCAGTGGTGCGTTTGCTCCGGTGACAGACCAGCAGTTTTGCATTTATATCTCAGCTAATAGGCTCTCCAGCAGTTTAACAGGAAGTTACATCACAAAGGGCACTAAGACAGGAAGGGGCGGGGTTGGGACGTTTCAGCAAGCGACTCCTGAGGCGAACAGCAGGATTATGTGAGTGTATGTGTTTGATGTTTGGATGGCAAAGTGACTCAAGGATCTGACAAAATCCCTGATTTCCCATGACAAACTATAGGAAGTTAAATTTAGGATGAATGTGGAAAGCCCATCCAGGTTACATGAGAACAAATGAGAAATTATATATGGCACAGACAATTAAGTCTATTTTTAGGACCATTACGGTGACATTATTTCAGGACAATTAAGCACATTTTCCTACATTTAAAACGCGTAATGCAAAAAAACTCTTAAATTAAATTTGGGCTGTTTTAAACAATTACAATCATGTTTACTGTAATAAAGAATAACTGCATCACTGTAATGAGATAGGAAATATGAATTACAAAATAAAATATTTAAGCCTATTTTTAAGATTTGCGCATTTCAATTTCATCAAATTACAAAATGACATTAATAAAATGTAAAATATTTAGCGTTTTACATTTTATTAAAGAGTGCTCTATTAAATTTTAAATGATAAATTCTCAGTTTTTTTCTCCCAATGTGTAACGCCCAATTCCCAATGCGCTCTAAGTCCTCGTGGTGGTGTAGTGACTCGCCTCAATCTGGGTGGAAGAGGACGAATCTCAGTTGCCTCCACATCTGAGACCGTCAATCCGCGCATCTTATCACGTGACTCGTTGAGCGTGTTACCGCGGAGACCTAATGCGTGTGGAGGCTTCACGCTACTCTCTGCGGCATCCACGCACAACTCACCACCCCCGAGAGCGAACCACATTATAGCGACCACGAGGAGGTTACCCCATGTGACTCTACCCTCCCTAGCAACCGGACAAATTTGGTTGCTTAGGAGACCTGGCTGGAGTCACTCAGCACACCCTGGATTCAAACTAGCGACTCCAGGTCTGGTAGTCATTTTATGAAATTTAGTTTTAAAAGTGAAATGTATAAATTGTAATTTTTTTTAGTATAAAAATATAGGCTACATTTTCTGTATTAAAAAAAAAATAATAAGAATAATATATATATTTTTTTTCTGATTTTGGGGTGAAATGTGACCTGGACATGATTTTGTGAGATTCACCCTAAAAATAATATGGGTCATTGGGGTAATAAATAAAAATAAAAAAGACAAAAAACAACACAAAATAAACTATTTACCCCAAATTCTCATTACCACAATACATCAGGAAATGTTATTTTAATTTCCAATATTATCTGTGTTCACTCATTTACTGTAATATAGTCATTTTTACTGTATAATACATTGTTTTTTTATTTAATGACAATGCAGCAATCAACAAACTATCCTGATATATAAATACTTTAAAATTAATGTGTTTTTTTTTAATTAAATTTGCATTACAGTTAGAAGTGACGAGAAATGTATTTAATTGTCATGAAAATGTCACAATGCAAATCTAAAATGCTTCTTAAAAACAGTCTCAATTGTCTTTCTTTTGATTTTGACAGGATTCATTTTATTCACCTTCTACATTCAGTATTCATTTCTTTCAGAAGCCCCACAATGCATCACTCGACTTCAATTAATCGAGGTACTTTAGAACTCAAAATTCTCTTTAGATTTTAAATAATTTAGAATAATATATTTTACAAATGGCAGTTTTGACATCATCAAGAGTCGAACTCAAAAGTATGCTCTCATTTGTGACATCAAACCATCACTGACCGATAAAAACGGGCGTCTTTTACTCATGTTACAGTCACACAGTGAGAAATAATTCATCGGGTACATCGACGTGTATCAGAAAAGTTGAGTGGATTTTAGAGTTATCCGAACTGTATCTGGAATCATGAAGACATTGTTTTCTGTGTTCTTAGAATCAACAGTCAAATTTTATTATTGTTGGAGTCACTAAGCCCACCAATCACATGTGTGTGTGTGCGTGTGTGTGTGTGTTCACAGCAGGAATCTGTGCCTGTCTTCATCCAGTGTCAGGTCCACCACCTCCGGAGGCGGAACCCAGCCTGACTGGGCGGAGACTGATGTCCATGGAGGCGGAGCTCTTTGTTTCCAGGAAGAAAGTGACTGGATCACTCCACCGCGTGGAAACCGTGAGATAACGCTACAGTAAGATTGCATAAAAACATTAAAATAATATTCATAGACTGAAAACTCTTACTGTAAATAAAACTCAAACTTAACATTTGCTCCAAATGTAAGTAGTTTGGCTTTGGCAAGTAAAATTAAAGGTTTAACTCGCAATGTAGATGAAAAGAAAGAATCGTGCAAATTCATGCAATTATCTCATCAGCCAATCGTGTGGCAGCAGTGCAATGTATAAAATCATGCAGATACGGGTCAGGAGCTTCAGGTAATGTTCACATCAACCATCAGAATGGGGAAAAAAATGAAGGACAAAAAGTTAACTAGTTAGCATGGAAACACTACTACTAAATGGCTCACCTGGTGTTCTCCTGAACTCCAACGATCTCCACTTCACTGTCTGTGGAAGCTAGACTCACCTGAGATGGCTTGATTTTTACTGCACCTACAGAAAAACAGACAAAATTCAGCATATACAAAAAAACGTCAAGACAACTAAAAGAGACACGAGCGAATTGGATGCACTTATTGCTTTCTGAGACAACAAAACACATAAATATCATATCAGACTGTGTTTGACATACCATCTAAACGTCACAGGGGACAAATTTCACTATTTAATGCAAAATATCCAGTCGCGGGGGCAACGCTTATTTTCCTCACAGTAAATGAATGAAAAAAAGGCTGCATCCCAGTTTGCATACTTCCACTGTGTACTAAACAATAAATACTTCACTGGTGATTGGAAAGCACATGCTTTTGAGAATGACAGTACGTCATTATTGAGAAATTATAAAACTGCGTCTTGATACCAGGGATCACTTTGTTGCATACATTTACATTTACATTAATGCATTTGGCAGATGCTTTTATCCAAAGTGACTTACAGTGCACTTATTACAGGGACAATCCCCCCGGAGCAACCTGGTGTTAAGTGCCTTGCTCAAGGACACAATGGTGGTGGCTGTGGTGTTCGAACCAGCAACCTTCTGATTACCAGATTACCAGTTATGTGCTTTAGACCACTACACCCACATACTGATTTAATTTGCATTTGCAAGCATCAGCATCTTGCTAAACTCATTAATAGGCCTGTTGCGATAACGAAATAACCGCCTGATCGCGGTTATTTGAGTCAACCGCGATTATTAGTCATTTAAATTCCAATCACATTTTAATGCCCAAATAAGGCAATTTTAGGCGAATATACTGTATAAATGCCATGAACGGCATGAACGGCAAGCTCCTGTCCTGAAGAGGGCGTTCAGCGCTCTGATGTGCGCGCTGTCAGCAGAGGCTCGCGGCAAACTGCTGCAAAAATATACATGCAAACGCTCCGGTTTCACTTTAAACGATTGCGTAATGGCACATTTTCCTGGTTCATACACGCTGTGTTAATGACACGCTGTGTTATGGTGCGTTCACATACAACGCGAAGCGAGCATTTCTGACGCGATTATGCAAAGTCAATGCAAAGATGCGAATTCGCGCTGGCCGGTGCGAATGAAGCAAATGGCCCAACTCAAACATGCAAAATCACTTACCAACCAATAAATGTCAACTCGAGCGAGAAATTCGCATGACGCGTTGTCGCGAAAGCCTATCAGGATTGAGATTGTCCGGATGTCACTGATGTACTGACGTAGCAGCAGAAGAATTCTGGAAAAATGGATGAAAAAAATTGTTGTAACAGTGTGTGGGCACCCGGAATTGTACGACACAACGTCATACATGTACAGAGACCAGACGGAAAAAAACATCGGTTGGAGGAAAGTGAGCGAGGAAGTTGGACTATCCGGTACGTTCTGAAAATATGCGCGTCTACTTGATTCCAGCTATTGGTCGATCTTTACTATGAACCAAGTCGTAGAAGCCCCGCCTCCTGTCCTTTTCCGGAAGAGAAGGGGGAATACTCGGGGGTTCGCGTTACTCGCAGCGTACGCAAGTTTAAACACACATTTATGATCCAGCGGTCAAACTCGCGTGAACAATGCGAGGCGAAAATTATCATTGCGTTGTATGTGAACGCACCATTAGAGGAGGAGACGCACGCTTCATTTCTGTAGAGTAATAAAATGATGAAACAAAATTTAAAAGGTTTTGCTACATGACAAATAAGGGCTCGTGGGTTTCATCAGAGCTTTAAAATAATGTGTGAAATTGAAGAAATATGTTACTATTGCATAATAAAAAAAATTATATATATATATATATATACACACACACACACACACACACACAGATTTTTTATAAAAAAAAAATTTATACAAATATTTATTATATATATATATAAAAAACAAATATTTGTATAAAATTTTTTTTAATAACAAATCTGTGTGTGTGTGTGTGTATATATACACACACATATATGTATTAAAAAAATTATAAAATATGAGTTTAAAACATTTTTTCATGTCATTCATAAGTTTTTAAAGCTTTAAAATAAAATCATAGTTTATCCCTATTTTATTATTTTATTTATTACCTTTATTTGAAGTTAAATATGTAAAAATGACTTCTTAACCTGTTAACCTGCACCCCCACTCAGGGGCTCACAGCTGAAAATGACATACCTGAATTAAAATAAATATAGCTCCTGAGAACAGTGTACCACAGGCACAATTAAGGTCTCTTTGGAAAGAAGACACTTGGCACTCTACTAACAATAAATCAGAGTTGATAATGCTCAAACAAATAAAAAGTTATAAAAGTTGAAGTGCCTCATAAATAATGTGAACTTCAAAAAATGTTTTATTATTTCATGTACAAATATATAAAAATAGACCTGGAGGAATCCAATTAGGTAAATAATTGAAAGCCACAAGTCTCATCAGTTTATATTTCAAATTTGAGGAAGATATAATGAAAAATGGGGTTCCTGCAAGCTTTTTCCAAGACTATGTCAGTTCCCTTTCTCCCTCCCTCTGCCTGAGGCACATCCCCAGAAATGACATCCCCAAACTAAAATAATTGTAGTTACTGAACAATTTGCTCTACATGCACAATTTAGACATATTTAAAAAGAAGACACTTTGGAGTTTATTACCCAAATGTAAAAGTTGAAAAAACTTACACAGACAAAAATTTATAGAATTTAAAGTGTCTTGAAGATAATTTGTACTGCAAGTAACATTTCATTATTTTATGAAAAAATAAATGAAAACAAACCTGGAGGAATCCAGTTAGGCAATTGATTGAAAGCCACAAGTCTCATCAGTTTATATTTCACATTTGAGGAAGATATTATGAAAAATGAGATTTCTGCAATATTTTTCCAAGACTATGTCCAGGTACCAAGAAGCCTCCTTGGATACCTCAAAAAGCAACCTAATGACAAATATGTTATGAAGGGTACTGCAAGCTATTTTAGTCATCATATACACTGTTCCATGCTTTTTCAATTATAAAATAATCCACACAACCATAAGACTTTATATAAGTGATTTATTTGCACAACAGAACAATAAAAATATAAGTAAAATATTATGAAATATTTAAAAAATAAATGTATAAAAAATAACTGAATTTCTTTGCAACAGAAAAGGCAAAGAAAAAAATTCAAAAATGCTGTTGTCTCTGGCAAAATGCTAAGTCCTGTTTAGTCAGTGCTGGTCATGCCAAGCGTCCTCGTCAGTTGAACAGTTCCACTTTTCTTTAGGGGTGCTTGGGGACACAGCGGGTATGGACTTGGTTTTTCTGCTGCTCTTTTTGCCTCTCCCTTTTACTGGTCGATTCAGGTCTAAAACAGCAAGTGCAGATCTTGAAGAATTTGAGAGCTTGCATCTCTTTTCTACTGGTTGGCTGGTGCTTGGATGCCACTCTTCATCTGAAGATTCAACTTGATGGCTGTTGCATGGGAAAGAATGGAAAGATAATTAGCACCGCATGTCAAGTAAATAATTCTGTATAGTTTTTATGTGGCTGGCCATTCAATCAACAATCAAACTGATGGGCAGTCGTTTAGACAGCATGGTGATGGCCAGTGATACAGACAGCATTCATATGGATGGTCAGACATAGAACCAACAATCACACTGATGGCCAGCCATCAGACAGGCCATTGTTTTATAAGGTAAATGCATTGTGGTCTGAAAAGATGATGCTACTTTATTTCTATTTATTTCTATTTGTATATATTGGACAATTGTAAAGTTGTTTAGTTATTTCTGTAATTTTTCCTAGCACAAACACACTATATATATATATATATATCAAATGGGAAAACAAACACACACACACACTCTCTCTCTCTCTCTCTCTCTCTCTCTCTCTCTCTCTACACACACACACACACACACACACACACACACACACACACACACACACACACACACACACGTATAATGTGTGCATGTTACATAACAACTCACCGATGTAAAATTGGACCATCTTTTCCGTCCTCAAGCATATCACCCTCGGCTGTCTTCACTCTCCTCAATTTACGTCATCAGCTGCTTGAGTGATCGCAAATAAAACATCTTCAGCAGAAAAAACTTCTTTTGATGATCCATTTGATGAGATAATCCGTCCAGTAAGTAAGGCGAAAACAGATGTTTTCCGTCTTTTTACTATAGCTCGTTTGTTGTCAAATGGCGGGGTGTGGTCACAGCCTAATTCGCAGGTTAGAGTGGCTGATTCAAATAAATAAAAAAACATCTTGTTAGCGAGGAATTTAAACTTCCGGGTATCGTTGGAATCGTGCACTGCTTGGCTCCATTTTCTATCAGTCATATCATTTCAATTCTTTCATTGGCTTTCGTTGTAAAGACAAAACAATAGGATCAGCATATCATGGCGTCAAAAAACTGACCGCAGTGTTTGGATATTTTGACCTATATATTGCCTATCTTTGTATTTGTGTGTGTGTGTGCGGTCTTAATTTGTTCATTACACTCTAAGCAACACACCCATATAACGTTCGGCTACGGGAGTCTGTTTTTATGCATAATTTTATTGCATAACCGACAAGTATGATACTTCACCCTGAAGAAACTTCGATGTAAACAAAGGAACAACCATCGATGTTACAACGTTATTGTTTCTTTGGACTAAAAATGCTCTATGGGATGTTATTCAGTGGACCCTCACCTTTCCATTCAATCTGGAACTTTTAGCAGTGGATGCGTGTGTGGCTCGTTATTACGACACTACAGGTATGTACTCCGTTTTTTATTACGTGTGTTTTGATCTGTATTGCTTATATAAATGCAAGAAATACATTCGTTATAAGCTTTTCATCGAAAAACAGAGCTCTATCATCGATGCTTGAGGCTTACACCTTTAAAATGATATATAGTTTGCCAAGATTAATGATGTTCTTTCACGTTAAATCTATTCATAAACATGAAACTAGTGGGGGGAAAAAACTCTTCAGTGCGCTGGCGCACTGGCAAAGGTTAACAGGTTAAGGTGTATGAAGCGCACATGCAGAAAAAAGCACACCATAAAAAAAAGACAATTAATCGTGAAAGTCCCAAACAGACACTTAATCATCATAATCATAATAATTTGTTTAACAATTAATCATCTGCCAAATTTCATAATCGTGACAGCCCTACTCATTCATTAGCGTAACAAGAGATACCTAATTTTTACAAGCTCTCGATTCTTATTCATATGGGTATATTTCAGTTAAAACATCAATTTAGCTTCCACTCACTCTCAGCTAGTGCTGTTCATTATACAGGGGACCTTCTAACAAGGTACATCGTGAAAATATTAATATGACAAATTTTACTTTAGCGTTAGTTTATCGTGTTCACATTTTGGCTTTTAATGATGTACAAATTCATGTATTCCATCAGTTAATATGATGTCTTGAAATTGCATATATTTGATTGCATATACAGGTTTATTGTTAAAGGGATAGTTCACCCAAAAATGAAAATTCTCCCATAATTTACTCACCCTCATGCACCCTCACATCTGTAGGTCCAAGCAACGCAAGTGAATAGGTGCCAACTTTTTGAAGCTCCAAAAAGTACTTATAGCCATCATAAAAATAATCCATATGATTCCAATGGTTTAATTAATGTCTTCTGAAGCAAAACGCTAGTTTTGTGTAAGAAATAGATCAATATTGAAATTGTTTTTACTAAAAATGTTTACTTCCGGTGAGCTTGATGTTTGTACGTTGACAAGGGTGGAGTAGAAACTGTCTCTCGCGTGACGTAAGCGCATAAGCTTCCTCTGCATAGATATTCATACGTAGATCACTTATAAGCAGCTTTATATGGACCACGGTACTTTTTCGACACAAAAGGAGTTTATGTCTCGGTCTTCCATTTATTCACTTGTATTAAAACTGATTCAAACAGCTCTCCTTGTTGACCATTGAAAGATGGTGCCACAGTTGATGCATCCAAACCAGCTGAATGAGGCATCTATGTATGATTGTCAATGCTCCCCAGTTGTAAACAACACTGCACTTCTGTTTTTTATTTTGTATTTCACACTCCGGTTCTCACATGGCTTGACCTCGACCCTAGTGAATTTTTAGAGTTTATATGATGGCTATATGTCGTTTTTGGCGCTTCAAAAACTCGGCACGTATTCACTTGCATTGTATGGACCTCCAAAGCTGAAATATTCTTATACAAATCTTCATTTGTGTTCTGCTGAAGAAAGCCTTAAACATCTGTGATGGCATGAGGGTTTGTAAATGATGAGAGAATTTTCAATTTTGGGTGAACTGTCCCTTTAAGATGCTTTATTTGTTCTATTACAAGGATTCACATTGTTACTTAGAACAAGCGTTAAAAAGAGTACTGTCTCTTTAAAAATATCGGCAGTTCAGGGAGCGTATCTTAGTTAAGCTTACATTACGAGAGTAGTGTTCAATGGCTTCATTAGTGCTATATGTGATTACGGTAGTTTTAAACGTTAATTATTCCAATGGCAAATGGATTGTGTGGATCTCGTCTTAAGACACTAGATGTAGACCAATATAATTTTACTGATTAATCTGTGCCGAAAGTAGTTTTTTGGAACTATTGTTTATCGACAAAAATCTATGCCGATATTTGCAGAAAGTTTGTTTTATTCCCCCCGTGTACCTCTGTGGCAAGCGCTGGAGGATTCTTGACATCATGTTTAATATTGTGTAGGTCCTCCTCATGCCAACAAAACAGCGCCAACGCACATCTCGAGATGATGTACTTCTCACCACAATTGTACAGGTCATCTGAGTTACCAAACCAGCCTGTCTGGCACCAACAATCAAACCACGCTCCAAATCACTGAGATCACATTTTTTCCCCATTCTGATGGTTGATGTGAACATCAACCGAAGCTCCTGACCCGTATCTGCGTGATTTTATGCACTGCTGCCACATGATTGGCTGATTAGATACTTGTGTAAATGTAAAGTTGACCAAAAAGATACTTTTTTGTCTTGTTGATGATTGAGGTCAACAGAGAACGGCCAGACTGGTTTGAACTGGTAAAGTCTACGGTAACTCAGATAACCACTCTGTACAATTGTGATGAGAAGAATATCATCTCTGAATGCTCGCGGCAGCACGAAGGGGACCCCTGTGTATAAAACCCTTCATCTGGTGAATATTTAGGCTATAAAATGCTTAATTTGGTTAGCACTAAATTAAACGCACTGTAACCGAGCAATTCGTCATTTCAAAATAAGAGTCCCTAGTTTGTTTTAGGCTTGGTCCTTGTTATACACCAAATCTTTTTTTTAATTTATTAGGATTTTGGTTGGTTCATTTTGGACTCTTAAGGCCAAGGTACATTTACATTTATGCATTTGGCAGACGCTTTTATCCAAAGCGACTTAGAGATCGCTTATTACAGGGACAATCCCCCGGAGCAACCTGGAGTTAAGTGCCTTGCTCAAGGACACAATGGTGGTGGCTGTGGGAATCGAACCAGCGACCTTCTGATTACTAGATTACCAGTTATGTGCATTAGACCACTACACCAAAGTATACGTCAGTTGTCCACGTTGCTGATTGCTCCACACACAGCCCAGCCCAGCCTTGATCTATTTCGTCTATGCGCATCATCGACGCCTGCCATTGACTGTACTAGAAGAGTATCGCAACGCAGTTGTAGTGGACATGCTTCGAATGAGTTTCTATTCGCTAGCGGTCAAAAGAATATACATTGAATGGCAACTCGGTCGACCGGGTGTGATCATTTCCAGAACCCAGAAAAATGAAGGATACTTAGTCCTGCAAGACTAAGAACATTTTTTACCATTCTATAAATCGGTTTTAAAATCTATCTGCTGATTAATTGGTAATCAGCCAATACCCCCAACCTTAGTTATCGGTATAGACAAAATCCACGATTGGTCGACCTTTATTAGACATACATTATTTAGTGATTATGAAATTACTCGTCATAACAGGTGCACACTTTAATACACAATTCACAACACTGTAACCTAAAATTCAAAATACAACCCCCACATCTCAACATATAAGTGTTATGTACAAAGTGCAGTGTAGCTGAATGTGGCACTGTCTGATTTACCTCCATGCTCGTAGGGAAATGAGCATTATCACATCAAATTACTCGCTTACATCTTCACATTTTGCATTAAGAAATGGATCTGCTTCTTTCAGCTCTTTGTTGAAAACTCGTTTTAATTGGTGCATTTCTACTTGCGCTGACTGATAGGACGACAAAGAACGGCAGATTTGAAGAAAGACTAGAATGAAAGTATCCTCAAATCAACGTGCAATGCATCAAAATAGTTGATCTTCTCTGCAAACGATGCCAAAGACAATGAGTACATTAAATGTCATTAGAAAAACAACAGTGAGCCTACCAGCGGAAATCAGGACATAATTACATTGTTTACAGATTTTTGGGACACACCTCTTAAAAACGTGACGTCTGGTCACTTTACATAAATGCAACGAGTTTAACAATCCCTCATAACATTTAATGCCATGACCGTATGAATTTAAGGCTTGTTGCTCTGATTTAAGACCTTTTTAAGGCCTTAAGATATTTTAAGACCTGCGGAAACCCTGCTATACTATATGAAATCTGAACATTTACCAGCCAGTGGCTAATCACAGACATTTTTAGTTGCATGGCGTGAAATCTGTTGCAGTGCGAGTGGGTTACTCAAATGCTGGAGTGGTGGTGGAGTGGGCTAAAGCCCATAACTGGTAATCAGAAGGTTGCTGGTTCGATCCCCACGGCCACCACCATTGTGTCCTTGAGCGAGACACTTAACTCCAGGTTGCTCCGGGGGGATTGTCCCTGTAATAAGTGCACTGTAAGTCGCTTTGGATAAAAGCGTCCGCCAAATGCATAAATGTAAATGGAGATTGTGATGCATTGGAAAATCTATATTTTTACCCAGTTCTATTTACAACATGCGAATCCTTATCTTGTGTGCCATTTGGAAGTATGCATAATGAGATGCAGCCATTGTGAACAAGTGTACTATAACATTACTGTCCCAAACTTTTGGGTAACAGTATAAACGAACCTGAGAACGAGTGCGACTGCTGTTCCAGCTCAGAGTGAGTGTCTGAAATATCATAGTGCCCAACCACTGCAGGACCCACTGCAACACACACAGTTCAGACATACTCTGCAATATTTAAATCAGACCATATTACAGCTTCTACATTCCCCATTGATAACCCATTGTTAACACCACCTGAATAAAATGTTTTTACAGAAATATTTTGGGTTATTTTCAAGGCGAGTGGACTGGAAGGTTTAAAAAGCAGAAATGTGAAGCTGGTACTTTTGTTAATACATTTACATCAATTCTTCGTTAAAAATGTTTGTTACATCTTGCAATGTGGAAAACTACCATTTTTCAAATATCATATGCACCTCCTATTAAAACATCACCGCTAAAAAATATTAATGTTAGTAGTTGACCCTACTAATCGACTAGTCGGCTGTTGGATGACTAGTCCATGAGTCAACCACTCTGGCACTGATGCCAACTCCAACCATAAGACATGGGATACGTCATATGCCATTGCCTAAACCTTGGATTTAGGATAGACTTCACCAAAATTACTGGCCATGTTGAACTGCGTTGCACCTAACTGAACTCTGCCTGCATCACCTCGGTCTAATGATGGACTACATTCTTTAAATTGAATATATAGACTATTAATTAATTGCCAACTAACAAGGACAATTGCATCTATGTGAACTGCAATTAATCCAGGATGAACATCAAAGCCATTGGTCATTAATCTTACAATTCTTACAAAATCTTTGTTCAAACACTGGCCCTTAACACTTACTTAGCTTAGTCATTTTAAACCATGACTTGCACTGCACATAAATAACTAATACTGGCATTATATTCATGCAGTTTATTCAGAGAGGATCTGACCCCCACAGTGAGTCTGGTTTCTCCCAAGGGTATTTTTATCCATTAACCAACATCTTCAAAGTTGCCTTCGGCTTGCTCACTGGGGTTATAAATACAATAATTATTTAATTACTTATTTTTAAACACAATTCACAATCGTATTTTATCAAACTACACAATGATGACTCTAAAACATCATAGATATTACAGTTTTATCTTCTGTAAAGCTGAACTAGGGACCTAACTTCCCTAGTTACTTCAGCTGTAAAGCGGTCTAAATAGTCTTTTTGAGATTGCACTACTTTTCTAGGTGGAAGTACTTACTGTTTCCAACGTAATCCCTGTGGGTATCCTTGTGCAGATAACATGCAAATGTACTTTTTTTAAGGTGGTAATGAAATGAGTTGACCAACAGGATATAGCCATGTTCTTTAAGTGTAGGGATGGTTATCGTAACGAATTTAGCGATTCCGTTTCCATTTACGCCTCTTAATTTTGCATTCGCATTTACTGCCTTTAGTTGTCTGAGGGTTTTAGTATGATGTTGTGTCCGCATTAGCGGATTAAGTGCATGTTCTGAAACATGTTAACAGAACTAAGTTATGAAAATCATACAGTTCCTGTATATATTAAATTTATTTCTAATTCTTGTCAACCTACCTTACATAAGGGTAGGAACAATAAAAGTACCGGTACTTCAGTACCAAGTCAATACTTTAAAAAGATATAATGATACCAGATGTAATGATACTAGTGTTGTTGCTCGGGACTGCACCCAAGACTTTCACCCACTGTTGCACTTGTGTATACGGTTGAGTGACAATAAAGGGATTTGATTTGGATTAGTGCCGGTAGTAACGAGCACCAACTCAGTTCGGTCTGACAGACAGACAGCTCATTTCAAATGCTCACACGCTTATCCACGTGTGCCGTTTCTGCTTTTGCGCTGAAATGGGCAATTGATCAAATTAAAATAGTGATATGTCCTAGTGTGATTATTAATCCGCCGAATTAAATACAGTCTGCATGTGCTGCGTGCTTCACAACAAACGTGAATGCGTGAAGCCATTATACGCTACACAGTTCTCCTGACTGATCGAAACACATTTTATGAGCATCGATCGCAGCATTTTGCACTTTAATAACTGGACACACCGGGCCATATAACCAACATCTTAACCTGAGGTGTGAAACTACCCTCAAAAACACCGAACGGGAAAGCATTTACGTCAAAATAAAAGCTCGTCGGGAGAATTGAAGAAATAGCGAAAGGAATATATTACAACCAAAATGTAGTTTTACTGTAAAACTAATAACTATGATTATTAATACATTTAAGCAATATCCCTCAAGCAAGAGCGCCGTTGTACTGAATGGACGTTTTCATTTATAATGTGATGCTCTTTTGTGCAGCACTTTATTTGACATAAATAAGACCAATTTTGTGTTTTGGATTATGCTGTGAGGATCTTTCCTGAAGCACTTCATGCTAATGTTGAAAGTTGTATTTCATTTGATTACACTATTTTTATGATGAAATTAATTAATGGACAGAATTTAGAAATAACAAACAAAACTCATTTTTATATGGTCTTGCTAAAAAAACGAAAACAAAGCAATGTTCACAATTGAGAAACTCTTCAAAGAAACATGCAATTGTTTAAATGTATTTACATTGTTATGGTGGTGGTGGTGGCGGCGGCGTAGTGGGCTAAAGCACATAACTGGTAATCAGAAGGTTGCTGGTTCCAACCCCACGGCCACCACCATTGTGTCCTTGAGCAAGGCACTTAACTCCAGGTTGCTCCGGGGGGGATTGCCCCTGTAATAAGGGCACTGTAAGCCGCTTTGGATAAAAGCATCTGCCAAATGCATTAATGTAAATGTTATTACTATTACTTTGTGGTATTGAAAATCGTGAAATTTTACTGGCATTACGACTACTAAAATGTTGGTATAGTGACAAACATATATAAGTGTTATAATTATACTTTCAAAACAGTCTGAGAGCTGTATATTTAAAAGCTGCAGTACACAAGCATTAAAATGAAAATAACCCAGAATATTCTATAGAATTTTATAAAGACCAGTTTACATCAAATGTGCGTCGATGTAAATGTATCACGTAAAAAAAACAGAAGGAATGCTGGTAAAAATGACAGTATATTTATTTACCAGCTAATGAGCAAATAATGTGTTACACAGACATGAGTCGAATTACCACTAATGACCACCTGGCACATTTTGAATTTTGGTCAGGCATTAGTCGAGGACTTTAAAAATCAATGTATCAAAAAAAGAAAAGATATTCACTGACTTTCTAACAATTACACAAATGAAATTAACTTCATCTAAACAGTATGACACTAAACTGAATTATTTAGGCAGCCAGGTTAGTTTCTCTCTCTCTCTCTCTCTCTCTCTCTCTCTCTCTCTCTACACACACACACACACACACACACGGTAAACATTCGCCTTCACACACTGTGTACAGTAAACACCTTTCAAGTCGTCCTGTGAGCTGAAGTCTGTGACATGCATGCATGTTTGTTAGTATGGCAAGAACATTTCCTGGTCTTATTTCACCCCAAAATCTAAAGAAATGTATATTTTGCATTATAAATTTCTCTTGAATATAAATAAAATGGGATCAATGAAATTGGCATTGAGCCACTATTTAAAGACAATTTAATTAAGAATTATAACGTGAAAAAATATATTGTATTTAAAATAACATTTGAGATATTATATTGTTTAACGTGTTAAACGTTTACGTCACAGTAGTATTTGTTGGCTCAAAAGACAAATCGGTGTCTGATGATTTTACTGTATTGCTTATAGGATGAATTACAGTAGCAATCTAATGAAAATTTAAAATGTGTTTAACTGTTATGATGTCACAATGCATCAAATCTTAATGGTTTTAAACATAGGCTTCATTTTCTTTATGCAAAATAAATGTTTATTTTCGAGCGAAATATGACCCGGATGGAAAAAAATTTACATTTCTTGCTTGCCATGGTGTGCAGTTCTGTGAGCATGACATGCGTTTTGTAAATAGAAAATGATCACTCCTGTTTATTGCATGTTAACACTATCATGTTTTGATTGCAAATGATGAATGTCGAGTGTTTAAGCTTTCATATGATACTAAGTTTATGGTTATACGTTAAGCTTTTGATATTAAACACGCTAAAACGTGTAATATCAGTGTTTAGATGGTCAGATCGGCCCGAGTTCCGGGTTCGTTTTTAGCATCGAATCTAACGTGTAGGCTGTCATTGTTTACAGCTCTCTACTTTCATTTTATATCATGCATATCCCACCTCGGAAGTGATTAAATAATGAGCTAAAACAAGCCACAAAACAAAAGTTCAGAGATCTTTGGTAGACACTCCAGCCCACGTTTTCTAGATGAGCATATATCATGAGACAAAAACACACGTGGCAGTCAAACCAAAAGTTCCAATTCAAGTCTCTCAGGAAAAGCTGTTTCGGTCACACCAAACAGTCAATATTAAATGGGCAAGACAAATGATGCATCTCTAGATGGATTGAAGCGTTGTCTCTTCCCAAGACAAGAACAAATGGCAAAAGGCACAGACTCTGGAGGGCACCCCCGAGATGTGAATAACAAACAACTAGAAAAAAACGATAAAATGAGAGACAGAGGATGTTAAAGACACAGTTCACCCAAAAATGAAAAATCTGTCATCACTCACTCTTTAGTAGGGTTAAGATGACCAGTGAATATTTTTGACTATCAAATGGCTTTAAAAGACTTATGGGGTCATATGGACTACTTGGATGGTGTTTGTTGTCATTTTTGCAGCCATTTTGCTTCAATATATGGAAAAGGGCTGCCAGGATAACAAAAAAATCTATTAGATCAATTTCCATTTGGGATGAACTAAGCCTTTAATAGAAAAAAAGTTGAAAAGGCAGAATTAAGAAACATAAAGAGGAAAAAAAAATAAGAATTTAGTTGCGAGCCTCCACTTCAGTATGCTTGAATTGGTCGCATTCCTTAAACGTTTGGTTCAGATGCCTCCACGTTTCCATTGAGGCCAGCGGTGTGTGCAGGTGGGACTGTGTTTGCGTTGATTCGGGCCATCTGATATCCCGCCAGCGTTTCCTGCGACTCCGATGATGGCAGGAACGAGCTAGCGTGGCTCCGCCCCTCGGGAGTTTCGCTGGACGAAAGGTCGTCGTCGGAGTGGAGGTGGGTCAATCTTTCCATCCACACACGAAAGCGCTCCTCGGTCTGTCTTTGCATCGCGGCGAATCGTGTAAAAGCTTCCTCCAAGACGCCGCCCAGACTTCCACTGGCCACACCCACGTCGAGTTGGCCCCGCCCTCGCGTTGAAGCTCCAGAACTCTCGGCTCGGCGACGACCAGCTTAAAGACAGACGGCAGTGCCGAGAGAGAGGCGTCAGACACACAGGAAGGCAGAAAGTGGCTGCGTTATTGCGTGCAGATCGGCGAGCATGCTGGGAACAGGTCATGCAGCTCTCGCAGTGCATTCTAAATACAGTTCACCAATGATCACATGACTAAAAGACGGCTTAGTGAGAAAGATACCACCATATTTTATTTTTTTAACCTAGTATTTCATAGTAAACACCCACCAACTCTCAGGAAAGAAAAGTGTTATAGCTAAGGGTGTGCAAAAATCTAATTAAAATGGACTAGTTTGTCCAAACAACTAGTCGGTCTTAAAGGGATAGTTCACCCAAATATTAAAATTCTCTCATCATTTACTCACCCTCATGATATCCCATGTGTGTTAGACTTTCTTTCTTCAGCAGAACAAATTTGAAGAAAAATAGAAAAATATCTCAGCTCAGAAGGTCCTTACAATGCAAGTGGATGGTGATCAGACTTTTGAAGCTCCAAAAATCACAGACAGTCAGCATAAACGTCAACCGTACGACTCCAGTGGTTAAATTAATGTCTTCTAAAGTGACACGATCGCTTTTGGTGCAAAAAAGATAAAATTTTTAGGTACTTTTTAAACTATAAACCATCGCTTCCGGTCAGTAGCAATATGAATGAGCACAAGAGGGCGGTGTTCACATGGTCTCTCGTGGGATGTATTCGCACTGGCGTGTTATGGACGTAATCTCTAGGTTGAGACATCCAGGAGAAGCACACAAACACACCATTGTGAAAAACACACACATATACAAAAACACAGCTGCTCTTCTGGGTGTGTCGCACATGCATCCGTTCTTGTGTGAACATGACAACGTGATTACGTCACATGCGCATCCTACTGCTGACTGTAAGTGATGCTTTATAGTTAAAAAGTACTTTAATATGGAGCTTTTTCACACCAAAAGTGATTGTGTCCCCTTTAGAAGTCATTAACCGCTGGAGTCGTATGGATGACTTTTATGCTGACAGTCATTTTTAGAGCTTCAAAAGTCGGATCACCATCCACTTGCATTGTAAGGACCTTCTGAGCAGAGATATTGTCAGTTTTGGATGAACTAAGCCTTTAATTAAGCCCTTTATAATTAGGTTGTGACTCCCAGACACCAATCAGATACGTTTCTTAGTTCGGATATATGCAAGGCTGTACAGCACGATGATTTTGCACGCATTTGCTATAAAAAAATCATGATTAGCGACGAGAAATTTAAACCCACTGGCAGGGTGCGATAAGTGTCATTTCCACCTATGACAAAGATCATCTACCATGAGACGGATGTGAGTTTACTATTTGATTGGTTGCCATGTCAGGGTTCCTTTGGCTACTCTGTTGTCTTTTATATCGTTTGCCCTCAAACTTTAAAAGTGACGAATTTAGCGAAGCAACTTTTCAGAGAGCGCTTTAACGTGCTGACAGTGTTATGCTTCATTTTCATGTGTGCTATTTGCTTAAGATCAAGCAGTGAGCACTAAGGCTTTCGAATTGTATTCTTTTGACCAAGAGCACATGCGGGCATATTCGACGCATATGCATGCATGCTTTGGGATACTCTTGTAGCATTGTAGAGTCGAAAAACTGGGCTGCACACAACAGTCAGGGCGTACTGTGTTAATGGCGAAATTTGTATTATGTGCACTGAGGGCAGTATGCAGAAAACCGAAGTATTCGTAGGCCTTGACGGCTAGAATGTTAGCATACTAAAGCACAGCTGGTCTCCAAGAAGTTGCGTCTCTTAAGTAATATTATGGGTTCAATACAAGTTAAGCTCAATCGACAGCATTTGTGGGATAATGTGAGTGGTGGTGGTGTAGTGGTCTAAGCACATAACTGGTAATCTGGTAATCAGAAGGACGCTGGTTCGATCCCCACAGCCACCACCATTGTGTCCTTGAGCAAGGCACTTAACTCCAGGTTGCTCCGGGGGGATTGTCCCTGTAATAAGTGCACTGTAAGTCGCTTTGGATAAAAGCGTCTGCCAAATGCATAAATGTACATGGATAATGCCGATTACCACAAAATGTGGACTTGTCCATCCATTTCTTTAAAAAAAGCAAAATGGAAGTGAATGTGGCCAATTTTTGGAGGGTTTAAAAAGGCAGAAATTTGAAGCTCATAATTTTATAGAGCACTCATTAATTCGTCTGTTAAAATTCATGTATTATACATTTTTTGTCATTTTAGGGTTTGTTGACATTATATCATCATGACAACAAAGTTGTAAAATTGGCAATAACTTCACAGAAAAGGTTAGTAAGTGATTTTATCACACTAAAATCATGTGGCTTTGCATTTGAAAAATTTAGTATTTTAACATTTACTGATTGGCCCCCATTCACTTCAATTGTAAGTGCCTCACTGTAACCCACATTATTGCTCCCCAGTTTGGAACGCCCAATTCCCACTACTTAATAGGTTCTTGTGGTGGCGCGGATATTCGCCTCAATCCAGGTGGCGGAGGACAAGTCTCAGTTGCTTTCGCTTCTGAGACCGTCAATCCGCGCATTTTATCACGTGGCTTGGAGACTCACAGAATGTGGAGGCTCAAGCTACTCTCTGCGAACCACACACAATTTACCACACACACCATTGAGAGCGTGAACCACTAATCGCGACAACAAGGAGGTTACACCAAGTGACTCTACCCTCCCTAGCAACCGGACCGATTTGGTTGCTTAGGAGACCTGGCTGGATTCACTCAGCACGCCCTGGATTCGAACTCGCGACTCCAAAGGTGGTAGTCAGCATCAATACTCTGGCTACCCAGACCCCCAATTTTTGCTTTTTTTTTTTTTAAAGAAAACTGGTAAGTCAAAATCATTTTTTATGGTAACAACATCATGCCATAAATGCTGTTGATTAAGCTTAACTTGTATTGAACCCAAAATATTCCTTTAACGGCATTCCCTTTAAACAATCATTGCAAAAATACATCAAGAAATAGGCCCAAATAAACTAGTCAACCAGACTCACTGACTAGTCGGCTTATATGACAACTAGTCGACCATTTTGACCAAGTTCAACTTAAAAAAATAATAATAATAATAATAAACCAAAACCTTGGAATCTACCAAACCTCCACTCTTCAATTATAATTCTACAATAACATATTTATAAAAACCCTTTTAGGAAAAACAGAGTTATGGTGGTGGCATCAACTATTAGTTAAGAATCTGGGCTACCATCACTGGTTTGAATCCTGGTAGGGTTGACCCAAAATGAGAGGTATGGAGGGGATCCCACTTCTACCCTGACACCAATATGGCTCCCAGAAAGGCATACACCCCCTAGTGGCGCCATGTGGGTCTGTTCCTGCAGTGAGCACTTTAGGTTAAGTAAGGTATGTATTTCTCAGAAACCAAATATAAAATGAAACTGAATACTAGACACATTACAAACACAGACCACAGATATAACACACAAACAACATTACACAACATTAACTGAGACAATATACAATAACAACATTTTCTGTGTCTGCTAGTCCAATTTCGTAGAAATAGGACTGGTGCGAATTCAGTGGGACAAAAGTGTTTGCATGATATGTTAAACTGAAATCAAAAAGAAAGACTTTTAAAGTGCATATAATCATACCATTTTGTGTGTTTGCATGTTGAAATCATGCATGCCAAAGATCTTTCATGAAGTTTAGAGCATGTATATGCATGGGCTTTTGCAGATATTTTGGACAGAAATAATTGTTCTACAAATGCAATATGGCCTTTGTTCCTCTAGGCTAACATCTACCGTAGTTTCTTTGCGGAAAAGTATCGGAAAAGCTTCATTTGTCTGAAAACTGTTTGCAAGAATAACGTTGTTTATGAGAATGCTACAAATTATCTCTGATCATCTCAGGAGGTGCTGTGAATTTAGGTCGCTTTATTTCTATGGAGCAGCTCATGGGTAACATGCATTGTGAATGCAACTCTGCAGGCTCATTAATATACACTGGCGGACAAAATTTGGAATAATGTAGAGATTTTGCTGGTATGGAAAGAAATGAATACTTTCAGAACGTCTTAAACTGCTTCAAAGAGTTCTCATTTAACAAAACCCTCCATGTGCAGCAATGGCAGCTTTGCAGATCCTTGTTACTCTAGCTGTCAGTTTGTCCAGATACTCAGGTGACCTTTCACCCCACACTTCCTGTAGCACTTGACCTTTCACCCCACACTTCCTGTAGCACTTGACCTTTCACCCCACACTTCCTGTAGCGCTTGCCATAGATGTGACTGTCTTGTCAGGCACTTCTCACGCACCTTACAGTCGAGCTGATCCCACAAAAGCTCAATGGGTTTAAGATCCGTAACACTCTTTTCCAATTATCTGTTGTCCAATGTCTGTATTTCTTTGACCACTCAAACCTTTTCTTTTTGTTTTTCTGTTTCAAAAGTGGCTTTCTTTGCAGTTCTTCCCATAAGACCTCCTGAGTCTTCTCTTTACTGTTGTACATGAAACTGGTGTTGAGCGGGTAGAATTCAATGAAGCTGTCAGCGGAGGACATGTGAGGCGTCTATTTCTCAAACTAGAGACTCTGATGTACTTATCCTCTTGTTTAGTTGCACATCTGGTCTTCCACATCTATTTCTGTCCTTGTTAGAGACAGTTGTGCTTTGTCTTTGAAGACTGCATTTACACCTTTATCAAGCATTGTATCGCCTTCATTCCTCAAAACAACGATTGACTGATGAGTTTCTAGAGAAAAGTTTCTTTTTTTTGCCATTTCTAACCTAATATTGACCTTAAGACATGCCAGTCTGTTGCATACTGTGGCAACTCATAAACAAACACAAAGACAATGTTAAGCTTCATTTAACAAACCAAATAGCTTTCAACAGTGTTTGATATAATGTGCAAGTGATTTTCTAGTACCAAATTAGCAATTTATCATGATTACTCAAGGATAAGGTGTTGGACTGATGCTGCTGTCTAGATGATCAAAATGACTTATTTTAAATAGTGATGATGCTGTTTGTTACATCAGTAATGTCCTGACTATACTTTGTGATCAGTTGAATGCCACTTTGGAGAATTCAAGTACCAATTACCTTCAGAATCAGCAAAATCTGTAAATTATTCCAAACTTTTGGCCACCAGTGTATATCTTTGTATTAAAGAAACAAAAAGACAGAAGTTAAAAACTTAAACCAGTTTGATCCCTTCATTATTTTAATGCTTTTTTGTTTCATTTCAAGTGCCATTTAAATGTTTAAATGTCTTTTAATTTTTTCATGTTTCAATAAGTTAATTACATTTTTAAAGCAGAATCAATAAAGCTATGCACTGATAATTTATGGCGATTATCGATCAAATATTTCTTGCATATCGCCCAGCCCTAGTGTTTTTATATTTGAGCCAAGGCTGAAAGCATTATATAAAGTAACCATGTTATTATTAGTGGTAGAAACTCATGTCAATTGCATGACGCAAGTTGTCATGTGCCATCAACATGGGGGTGGGTGTCCCGCTCCATGTAAAAATTAAACCACTTTTATTGGGTTTCTTCATCTCTTGAGTGAACATAATTTAACATATTTCTTAAAAATGCTAACAATGTCTAAAACTTTTCAATAAGCCAAAACTTAGTGCACCTTTAACTGTTAACTATTTGTTTGCAATTAAATCAGGTCTGAATGACGTTGATTCCACGAGTAGCCTTAGTTAGTATGTCAGTCTGGGAGGTCGCTGAAGACTGAATGCTGATGTATTCGGATACTGGAAAAGTGTTGCTTACTCAAGGTTTTGCATAGGAGTTCATTCAACACACATGCAGTAAAATACACCCCTGACCAATGCAAAAGATCCTCCATGTGTTTGTTTATATGCAGTGTTGGGACTGGTGTGTTTCACCTTATCTAGGAGCCTGTGTGTAGGCTAGGGGTGGGCAGTATAACCCAAATAATGGTATATTAATAATGGTATTTTACTGGTAATTTAATGAGTAAATGACATTACAAATGAAAAGTAATTTATTATTTTCCCTTTTTATATGGAACTCGACAGATGCAAACCAAACGACCAGATAAGTCATAAGAGTACAACAGTCCATACAATAGTTTTTTATATATATTTCCATTAAAATACACCATTAACAAAGCTTCTTCTTAGGATTGTAATTCATTCCCTCATGAAAGACCTTAAGTGCACATGAATCTTTTTGTCCAATTTGAAAATACTTTCAACTTTAAATCTAAGTTTGCATTGTTGTGATTTTCCTAGGAGCTGGTTGGTTTGAAAATGGAAAATTTGAAAGGGAAAGCACTCTTGTGCTCTATTAATGTGCCAAGTCCCACTGTTGCTTGGCAAATGTAAACAACCTGTATTTACACCGTACTTGCATTCAGGCGACCGGTTGACATTTCTATTGCACCGTATACACTAGCGGCCAAAAGTTTGGAATAATGTACAGATTGTGAAGGAATCTGTTACTTTAATACACCAAAGTGGCATTCAACTGATCACAAAGTAGTTAGGACATTAATAATGTTAAGAACAGCACCATCACTATTTGAAAAAAGTTTTCATCTAGTTTTTGATGAAATCTAGAGAGCAGCATCACTCCAACACATTATCCTTGAGTATTCATGCTAAATTGCTAATTTGGTGTTAGAAAATCACTTGCAATTATATCAAACACAGTTGAAAGCTGTTTGTTTTTGAGTTGCACAGTATGCAATAGACCGGCATGTCTTAAGGTCAATATTAGGTTAAAAATGGCAAAAAAAGAAACAGCTTTCCCTATAAACTCATCAGTCAATCATTGTTTTGAGGAATGAAGGCTATATACAATGCTTGAAATTGCAAAAACAACCTGAAGATTTCATGCAAAGCTGTACACTACAGTCTTCAAATACAAAAGACAACTGTCTCTAACAAGGACAGAAAGAGATGTGGAAGACCAGATGTGCAACTAAACAAGAGGATAAGTACATCAGAGTCTCTAGTTTGAGAAATAGACGCCTCACATGTCCTCAGCTGACAGCTTCATTGAATAACTTTGGTGAACTTTGGTGAATAAAAGTACCAATTTCTTTCCATAAGGGCAAAATCTGTACATTATTCCAAACTTTTTGCCGTCAGTGTATACCATCATACTGCCCAGCCCTAGAGTAGATTTATGGTATCATTCAACCAACATGCACGAAACTATGTACGGAAAGAAAAGAATAAAGCATAAAAAAATGGGGTTACGTGTTGGTTTGTTTCAGGACCGGCTGTTACTGTAAATTTCCACGTGTCTGTATCTATACACAGTTGTCAGTTTGCTCTGATCTTCCTCATTTAATGCTGCGTGTTTTTGCATGTATGCGTTTGGTCGGTTACCTGGTGTGTGAGAGTTGACTGTCTCTCCCTCGTTGTCGGACGAGGCCGTTAACGGTGAGGAAGATGAAGAGTGGGCTGTGATGTCACTGTCACTGGTGCTGCTGTCCTGGAGAACGTCTGGTTTGCGTCTCGCCGCCGCCTCGCGTTTCTGTCGCAGCTGTCGCATGCGCAACTTCTGCCACTGGCTGCGCGGCCCTCTCACGCGGACACGCCCATTCATTTGTTTCTCCTGGCAACGGTTCTTCTTGGCTGCCATGGCAACAGAGGATGTGTCACTTTCAGAATGCGAACGCCGCGACTTCCTGCCCACAGTTTGAGTGGGCACGGCCTCTTCTGCCGCAGACGAAAGTGTGTCGGAATCACCAAGGTGACCGGACGAGGAAGGTGATTGCAGGCAGACGGATGAATCGCTGTCTTCTTGTGGGCAGGGCTGAGTGGCGGTCGGAGGCCGTTCCGTTTCAGCAGGCTGCCCAAGGGCGGTGTCTCTGTGGAGCTCCATAAGCAAGCAGGGCATTGAGAGTAGCCCGGGGGCGGGCTCTGTATCTGGACTCTGTAAGCTGATTGGCTCTTCACCCACTGGAAAGCTAGTAGGTGTGGTCTCTTGTCTCAGTGGCATGTCCTGCTCTTCTGCTGTAGCCCCGCCCTCTGAGGAGCATTCAGGGAGCTTGTTGGCCTTGTGGGCATCAGTCATCTCTGGAGGGCGGGGCCAGAGGCAGCCTCTCTGAAGTGGCAGTAGCTAGGTGATAAACGGGGGCGGTTGACCTGTAAAACACCAAGTCAGTCAATACAACACCTGACAAATAAGAAAATGTACTTGTATCAACACTAAATGACAAGTGCACTGTGTACTTTAAGTCTATCTGGAAAACATTGCTGTTAAATAACTAATTACAAGACAAAAAAAACATAATATTTTTTAGCGTAATACAAAACATTTCAATTTCAATTACAATTGGTTCATGAGCACCAATTGTGCCACGGTCCAAACCACAATTTTACCCATTCCGATGGTTGATGTGAACATTAACTGAAGCTCCTGTCCCTTATCTGCGTGATTTTATGCACTGCTGCCACACGATTGACTGATTAGATAATCGCATGGATGTTTGTTGCTGCCAGATGGGCTGGTCAACAGAGAACGGTCAGACTTGATTAAACTGACAAAGTCTATGGTAACTCAGATAACCACGCTGTACAATTGTGGTGAGAAGAACATCATCTAGGAATGCTACTTTGAGATGCGGGATGGCTCTGTTTTGGCAGCACAAAGGGGACCTAGACAATATTAGGCAGGTGGCTTTAATGTTGTGGCTGATTGGTGTATAAGAGGTCCAGTGGCTTTGGGTAACCAGCCAGAATGCTGAAGTACCATGCAAGAGTCTTATCTGTCTTTCTACATACCAGTGAACCCAAGTACACAATGCTGCATATCACAACCATGTCTAAACGTTCTTTGCATAAACAAAGTTTTGTACTGCTCAAGAGAGGCCCCTGCTGTCACCATTCACTTTGCATGACCTTACAACCAGTGTTTCCACACCATCAGACCAATTACATTTTCAGTTATTCTTGACTAGTGAAAAGGGATTTAAAAAAAATAATTTTATAGAGATGGTACACACAAACAGCAATCCTTAGACTATTAACAGACATTTTACCACTCTACATACATACATTTATTAGACCCTGATATTTCCAGGTTTTCTACAACCATGGAACCCCATACAAAAATGGTCCTGATTGCGATTGGCGATATTGAGCACTATACACAAAGAAACAGCAACAGGGGCATATAAATAGAAACCACACAAAGGCAAAGCAAGTGTCAGCTTTTTCATCTTTTTAAACTCACCCCTCCAGCACTGAAAAAACAAAGATTAAACATACCATCCACAATTTGCCAAAACATGCCATACGTGACACATGACAGGCAAAACATCTCAAATAAATAGGCTACACATAACCTATTATCAGGGTTGGGAGTAACGGAATTACATATTTAAAATACAAAAAATAAGTAACTATTACACTACAGTTACATTCAAAAAGTATTTTGATTACTGAAGAGATTATTTTGCATATTATTGTCATTAGTTTCATTTAATATTTAGTCCTTTCAGATGGAAAACATTTATACATATAAATAATGTGATCCAAAGTGTGTCTGAACAGCGGTGAAACATTTTCTTATGTTGTGTTACATTCATACGAGCAGACAGAGAAGTACATTTGAAGTAAGTTTGGAGCAGAAAAAATATAAATAAACCTTGTGTAAATTGTTAGCTTTATGCTAAGCTAAAATGCTATTTCTAGCCATTTTACATGCACATATTACCAGACACGATCATATTTTCTTTATCAAGAAAATTCACGTTGGATCATAATTCCTCTTTTCTAGTAAACCTCTACTTTCTTCGAAGGCTGAGGAAAGCACATCTCCCACCCCCCATCCTCACTACATTCTATAGAGGGACGATTGAGAGCATCCTGAGCAGCTGCATCACTGCCTGGTTTGGGACTTGCACCGTTTCGGACCGCAAAGCCCTGCAGAGGATAGTGAGGACAGCTGAGAAGATCATCGGGGTCTCTCTTCCCTCCATCAAAGACATTTACAAAAAACACTGTATCCGCAAAGCAACCAGCATTGTGGACGACCCCACACACCCCTCACACAAACTCTTTACCCTCCTCCCGTCTGGCAAGAGGTACCGAAGCATTCGGGCCCTCACGGCCAGACTGTGTAACAGCTTCTTCCCTCAAGCCATCAGACTCCTCAATACTCAGAGACTGGTTTGACACACACACACACACACACGCGTGTCCTGAGTTGCACTTTAATTACTGTCACTTTATAACGGTCTGCTACCTCAATAACTGCTATGTGCATAGAACACTATCTTGTAGTATATTAACGTTTAATTTTTTTATACTACTGTGTACTGGTTGGCGCTGCACTGTGTCTATTGTCAGTAATTTGTTGTACTGTCCTGTACTTTTTGCACATGTTTGCACGTGCACTTTATATAGGTATATATAGGTAGTTTATATAGGTATTTTATTTCGTTGTGTAGTCTCATGTGGTTCTGTGTTTGTCCTGTGTTGTTTTTATGTAGCACCATGGTCCTGGAGGAACGTTGTCTCGTTTTGCTGTGTACTGTACTAACTGTATATGGTTGAACGACAATAAAAACCACTTGACTTGACCTTTGATATTAGGGCCAAAATCATGTTCTTGATAATTTTTGTATTGTTTTCATGTAAAAATATCAAAAAATCCTTAAAACAAGATCAGTTTGATTAATCTAGTTTTAGAAACAACACTGCATAAGATATTTCAGTTTTTCAGAGAATGTATTTTTAACATGTGTATATTGTCTTACTGTACTGACAGAGTTTTTAAAGTCAAAACAAGTGAAAAAAATCTACCAGTGCTGAAGAAGTAATCCAAAGTATTTAGAATACGTTACTGACCTTGAGTAATCTAATGGAATACATTACAAATGACATTTTACAGCATGTAATCTGTAGAGGAATACATTTCAAAAGTAACCCTCCCAACCCTGCCTATTATAAATGGTTTTCATTGATATAAAAGGTCAATGTAAAACATGAAACACATGCCAAAACATTAGAAAATAGTCTGTTTTTATATCATAAAATCTGGAAATTAAATAGGCTAAAATTCTTATTTTTATGCACATATCTTTTTGTTTTAGGTGAAATCTTTGCTGATTTTGCTAACTTTAAAATAACAATAATGTTTACCTCATTGAGAGAAAGAGAGACCAGCATTATTTACCCCAAATCCGATTTGACCCGATCATACTAACTAGATGTAGACAATTTTATGTTCCATAAATATAAGCATATATTTATTATAAAAACAAAACAAATTAATTTTTTTAACAGATTAATTTACTCAATATTGAGGATAATACAAATGCATTTTGACAATATTTTGGACTAAGATTAGTTTTTTCACCGTTTTATCTCTTAAACGGGTCAAAAATGACCCGAACATAAGAGGGATAACTTATATTGAACCCGGAATATTCCTTTAAACGCATGTACATACAGCATTTGTCACTGCATAAGCCACATTTTAAATTCCACTTTGTTTGTAATATAAAAATGGCAGTTACTAAAATAAAAATAAATGAGTTAAATTTAATGTCTCCGATATTTGCCACCATCCTCATAAAAAAATTTATAAAAAGGACAGCAAGCTTTTTAAAAGTTTCTTAAATTGTTCTAAAGAGATCCCAAATTAATGTGCCATGATTTTATAGTAGCAGTTGTAGCATTTTTTGCAAAAACCATCGTCACTTTGGTGTATTTTGTACAGGTTTCCATTCCAAACAGGGGTGTAGATCCCCCCCAAATAAGTAAAGTAGATTTATTCAAGCCAAATCTATGCCCTTGATTCCAAATATTCTTAGCTTTTAACCTCCTTGTTGGCACGCCCAACCATGCCAGAGACCCCGGTTCGAATCCAGCTCGGCGCGGGTTACACATGGACTGAGCTACTGTTAAAGGTGCACACAATAGTGAGTTTTATCTCTCTGTAGTATAGCACAGGCTCATTTATAGGTGATCCAAATCAATGCAAACTTCCTCAGAATATTACCAGAATCCAGAGTTTACTTCATGTTTTAAAACTCTGGAATATCACCAGTGTTAAAACATAGTGCACAAATAGCATTGTATTTCAATGCGATTAGTATTGCAATGCAGCGGTTTAATAAATAGATGGAATACGGCACCTAACCCTTCAATCTCCCCAAGAGATGACTAAAAACAATAAAAGTAATGTACACAAATGTTGCATTGGCTCACTGGAGTACAGAACAGAAAAAAACTTACCCCGCGACACACATTCACAGTCTGTCGGTTCAACTGCAGCACTTTCACTGGCATATTTGCACATTAAATGGAGATTACAAATATGCATGAATAGAAGCATGCATTATTTAAAGTGAAAGTAGGTTTATCTCCAAACTGCAGCACTGGCTCAAAATGGAAGGCTACACACTGATAGTAGTCCGCTCTAGACCCGACAACAGCGGCTTACCTGGATCAAATCTGTCCTCATGTGTGTTTTCTCTGTATCATCTTAGTCGTAAACCAACATATGTATACAAATGTGAAGTAACAGATATTATATGGAATAATAGCTCTAAGTTCTCGACTTTCCGACCCCTTTAGAACAGTTTGCTAATTTAAAATGTACCCAGTAGCCGTCCAGTAGCAAAAGGGAGTACGTAATTTCCGTCGGACATGACGTAGAGAAAAATAAACAGCGCCATCATGGGGTTTGGAGAGGTATTGCGTTTATTTAAAATATTTGCAGTCACACTTACAAACACGTTTTCTTATGTTTTTACATATTTTATATGGTTATCTAGACAAAGTGTTCATGAAGTCGATCTTTTGCTCCAGCTGAGCATCCAATGCAGCCTTGGGATGAAACACAAGTTTAAAAATCACAAAACACAATAATCAATTATCAATATTGTGGGATATCCAACAAGACAAAATTTGTATGCGTAAAAATAAATAAACAAAACATTACCAGCTCTTGTTTAGCTTCCTCGATTTTCACCCTTGCCAGAGCCGGACTCTATATCAAAATACATTTATTTATTTTTTATTGAAAAATGTGTCTTTAGAACTGTGCTATGGACATTAAAAAATATAAATGGTTAACCATTTAACCAACCTTTAATGTTCATCAACACAATTTAAAAAGGAAAACCTTCATATGAACTGTACTTACAGGGCTCAAATCACTATATGGCTCTAGTTTCTGCTTCCAAGGTAGTGTTTCCTCTTTCAGTGCTGCAATTTTCTAAGTATAGCATAGAAGATCAGAGAAAAGGGTGTAATTGATTTTTAACCTGCCTGTTAAATGTAGTTTTTTCTATTTACAAAAACCTCAAATGTTATTAAGGGACAGTTCCCCCAAAAATGTTCACGCCCTCATGCCATCCCAGATGTGAATGACTTTTCCTCTTATGCAAAACACAACTGAAGATTTTTAGAAGAATATCTCAGCTCTGTTGGTCCATACAATGCAAATTAATTGGGTTCCAGAACTTTGAAGCTCCAAAAGTCACATAAAGGCAGCATAAAAATAATCCAGTGGTTTAATCCATGTCTTCTGAAGGCATCTGATTGTTTTCGGATAAGATCAAACAAAAAAGGTGATCATGATTTCAAGCTTGATTACACTTCCTATTGCGCCATCTAGCACTCTGCATATGCATCAAACACTAGTAAGTGTAATCAAGCTTTAAATCATGCTCGTGCCTAGAGACTGCAATGGCGAGATGTACAGTGAAAAATGAGTTTAATTTTATTACGTTTTATTAAAGCAAAGGATCGCTTCAGAAGACATGGATTTAACCATTGGAGTCTTATGGATTACTTTTATGCAGCCTTTATATGCTTTTTGGAGTTTCAAAGTTCTGGTCACCATTCACTTGCATTGTATGGAACTACAGAACTGAGATATTCTTCTAAAAATCTTAATTTGTGTTCTGCACAAGAAAGTCATACACATCCGCGATGACATGAGGGTGAGTAAATTATGAGAATTTTCATACTACTAGATTTAGCGCATCAACTAAATATTTACATCATAAGAGGCTATTTATACATTATGATAGTGACAGATAGATTAACTATGTTTCATTTACGCAATATTAGCATAGTATTTAGGTCAATTAATTGTAATAGCTCACAAAAAAAGGCAGAACGACCGCCTCATTCACCATTCATGTTCACTGAATGGAACAAGGATGCAATGAAAGTGAATGGTGACTGAGACGTATTACCTAATATCCTCTTTTGTGTTCTATAGAAGAAAGTCATATGGGTTTGGAACAACACGAAGGTGCGTAAATGAAGACAATTTCATTTACGGGTGAGCAATCCCTTTTAGTATTTTTGCCATCATCAACAACACATGGATTCATTGTGTCGAACAATTCCTGAGTCTGTGAACCATTTAGAGTAGCATCTCCACTGTCATGACATTTCTGCAACGTCCTGTAAGTTCTAGGTTAAGATCAAGGTTACCTCTGACATCTGAAGAATGGCCTGATGGGAAAGTGAATCCTCCATATGCAGTGAGTCCAACTTTTTCTGGTTACCGAAAAAACAGATTGAGTTTGTAAAGTTGGATGAAAGATAAATCACTCTATAAATTCATGGTTGTTCTCCAAACACTTCAACACCTGTGCCATCTTATTCCGGCAGGTGAGATCTCTGAATTTACTCTTCATGAAGTCCATATTAAGAAGTCTCTCCTCTATTGTTGCTACTTCCACCTGTTGTATATGCGTGATCTTCATCAAATTGCTGAAAGACATATGTACACACCTAAACAAAAGTTTGAGACATTTCTGTGCAGTTCTTCAGAGTAAACTGTGAGGCATACAAAAGGTGAGAACCTTAATTCCTAAGCACATCTTCAAAATATTGCACTACAATGGAGACGAACAGCAAAATGAGATGCAGTGAGCATCTTGTGTTTCCTTACTCCTGGAGTTTTTTACGACGATCAACTGCGACAGTCATCTTCTTCCTCACCGCAGTGAGTTCCTGCTGCAGTCTCCTTTCGGTTTTCTCTGCCTCCAGCACATCATTGGTCAGTTTATTGATTGCAGGCATGAAGCTGGAGACACAATGAATAGAAATTACTCACAAAAATCACAATTTGCTTGTCAGACTTAGTTTTGATCATTTAGCAAAGACATGGCAATATATCGAATACTCACTCACTTACACGCTCTCACTCACTCTCAATCTCACTCACTCACACTCACACACACACACACTCACAATCTCACTCACTCACTCTCAATCTCACTCACTCACACACACACTCACTCACTCACACACACACTCACTCACTCACACACTCACTCACTCACACACACACTCACTCACTCACACACTCACTCACTCTCAATCTCACTCACTCACACACACACTCACTCACTCACACACTCACTCACTCACACACTCACTCACTCTCAATCTCACTCACTCACACACACACTCACAATCTCACTCACTCACTCTCAATCTCACTCACTCACACACACACTCACTCACTCACACACTCACTCACTATCTCACTCACTCACTCTCAATCACACACACTCACACACACACTCACTCACTCTCAATCACACACACACACTCACTCACTCACTCTCACTCACTCACACACACACTCACACACACTCTCAATCTCACTCACTCACTCTCAATCTCACTCACTCACACACACACACTCAATCTCACTCACTCACACACACACTCACACACACTCTCAATCTCACTCACTCACTCACTCACTCTCAATCTCACTCACACACACACACACACTCACTCACTCACACACACACACTCTCAATCTCACTCACTCACTCTCAATCTCACTCACACACACACACACACTCACTCACTCACACACACACTCTCAATCTCACTCACACACACACACACACTCACTCACTCACACACACACTCTCAATCTCACTCACTCACTCTCAATCTCACTCACTCACTCACACACACACACACACACACACACACACACACACACACACACACACACGACGGCAGAGCTGCCATGCTAGGCGCTAGCTTGCCATTGGGTGCAACTTGGGGTTCAGTGTCTTGCCCAAGGACACTTCGGCATGTGGAGTCGTGTGTAATAATAATAATACTACAAACAATCGGCAACTATCGGTGTTCATTTTTTGCAATAACCGACTGTAAAGCAGTTCAATGGAAAGGAGGAGGCGAGAACCGGCCTGGCAATAAAAACAATATTTTAATGAGTAACTTAAACAAAAGACAAACACACACATGACGGACATGTCCGTAAACAATCTCTCTCTCCTCGCACCACCATCCGCAATCTGCCTTTATCCCTCTCGGAGGCTTAATTAGCCTGATAAGGGACCAGGTGTGTATAATCACAACCCAGCCCGCCCTCCACCCTGTCACACCGACAGCTACAAAAAGCAACCATGAATCAGTAAAACCGATATTTTGGTCATTCATTCATTCATAACATTAAAAAGTCATGTTATTCTACCTCTCAAGCGATGTGTCCCTGATTTTAAGCACCTCAGCGGTGCCTTCCAGCACCGATAGCAGATCCACTGTGGGTTTGGAAACTCCTCCGGGTTGCAGACCCACTCCCTGGAGAAGAACTTCTTGTAGGTGGGCACCTGCCATCGATGAATGTTAAACTTATGGAACACCAGCCCAAGCTGGACAAGTAAACGAGTGAAACATGGCAATCTTGTGCTCACCATCACTGCTGTACTCTGCTGCTTTCTGCTCATGGTCCTCGATGAGCAGCGTGACTTCTCTGCATCTCATCTCACTGCTCTCTGCCAGCTCATGGAGAATCTCCACAGTGCGTGTGTTTACTTCAAACTCTGGTACCGGCTGCTGCCCGAATACCTTCTTGAGCCATTGGGTCACCTGAAATAACATGGTACCATCAAGTGTTGTAAGATTCAAGAATCACCTTGTTGTTTGTACAGTTGAAGTCAGAAGTTTACATATACCGTAGCCAAATACATTTTAAATCGATTTTTGACAATTCCCGACATTTAATCGTAGAAAATATTCCCTGTATCATGTCAGTTTGGATCAGTACTTTATTTTAAGAATGTGAAACGTCAAAATAATATTAGAAAAAATTATTTCAGCTTTTATTTCTTTTCATCACATTCCCATTTGGTAGCATTGCCTATAAATAGTTTAACATGGGTCAAATATTTTGGGGAGCCTTCCACAAGCTTCTCACAATAAGTTGCTGGAATTTTGTCCCATTCCTCCAGACAGAACTGGTGTAATGGAGTCAGGTTTGTAGGCCTCCTTGCTCGCACGCACTTTTTCAGTTCTGCCCACAAATGTTCTATCAGATTGAGGTCAGGGCTTTATGATGGCCACTCCAATATCTTGACTTTGTTGTCCTTAAGCCATTTTGCCACAACTTTGGAGGGATGCTTGGGGTCATTGTCCATTTGGAAGACCCATTTGCGACTGAGCTTTAACTTCCTGGCTGATGTCTTGAGACGTTGCTGCAATATATCCACATAATTTTCCTTCCTCATGATGCCATCTATTTTGTGAAGTGCACCAGTCCCTCCTGCAGCAAAGCACCCCCACAACATGATGCTTCCACCTCCATGCTTCATGGTTGGGATGGTGTTCTTCGGCTTGCAAGCCTCACCCTTATATCCTCCAAACATAATAATGGTCATTATGGTCAAATGTTTGTTTCATCAGACCAGAGGACATTTCTCCCCATGTGCACTTGCAAACTGTAGTCTGGCTTGTTTGTGGCAGTTTTGGAGAAGTGGCTTCTTCCTTGCTGAGCAGCCTTTCAGGTTATTTTGATTTACTGTGGATATATATATACTTGTCTACCGGTTTCATCCAGCATCTTAACAAGGTCCTTTGCTGTTGTTCTGGGATTGAGTTGCACTTTTCGCACTAAACTACATTCATCTCTAGGAGACAGAATGCATCTCCTTCCTGATAATGATGGCTGCGTGGTCCCATGGTGTTTATACTTGTGTGCTATTGTTTGTACCGATGAACATGGTACCTTCAGTCATTTGGAAATTGCTCCCAAGGAGAAACCAGACTTGTGGCGGTCCACTTTTTTTCCTTATGTCTTGGCTGATTTCTTTTGATTTTACCATGATGTCAAGCAAAGAGGCACAGAATTTGAAGGTAGGCCTTAAAATACATCCACTGGTACACCTCTAATTCAGTACAATTTTCTGGAATTTACCAAGCTGCTTAAAAGAACAGTTATCTTGGTGTATGTAAACTTCTGACCAACTGGAATTGTGATATAGTCAATTAAAAGTGAAGCAATCTGTCAGTAAACAATTGTTGGAACAATTACTCGAGTCAAGCACAAAGTAGATGTCCTAAATGACTTGCCAAAACTATAGTTTGCTAATATGAAATCTGTGGAGTGGTTAAAAAAATTGTTTAAATGACTTCAACCTAAGAGTATGTAAACTTCTGACTTCAACTGTAAATTGTTTCAGTATGCTTGGGAGCACAGAGCCAAATCACATGACAAAACACACAATGCATTCGAGAAGAGTGTTCATCGAACAGAAAAGCTATTAACATAATTGTTTGATTCTACAAAGACAATTACTCACAATCTTGCTTTTCTCACACATTTGTTTTTCTAGCTGCGCATCACATTTAATACATTTTACTTTAAATTAACTTTCAATCCAAACATCTGAAATATCGCGCCAATCTGTTTTCTTGTTCCGGTGTCGCAAAGCACTCGCTCTCATTGGCTGGCCACATGACAATTGACCAATGAAATGATGGCAAATTGAGGCTCCGCCCAGTTACAGTGTGCAAAGTTTTTTCAGGTTTTTTGCTGTTTTTTTGTGTGTGGTAGGATATTAACAAAAAAATAAAAATAAATAAATAATTAAAAAGTGCAAGTGTACAGCCTTAGATGAAATTATGTACATTAGAAAAAAATATAGGTACCAAGTATAAAAGCATCGAATTTTACGAATATTTATTAAACGTAATATTCAGTGTATTTAATTCACCATAATAAATAAATAAACATGTTTATTAAATTCCATTAGTCACAAAGAGTTTGAAAAATTATTGAGATTCATCCCTGGAGGAGGTATATTGCTTTTCAGGAATTCATCAGATTTTCCAATCTGTAAAAAAAAGAAGATTTATAGTTTTATTCCTCTAAAGAAGGTGTAGATATTAGAAAATGTAATAATAGCAATATCAGATATATCTGCAGAAGCAATAACACTCCCTCTAGTGTCATATATTGGAACATTAATTTGGAATCAATGTGATAAACAGGGTTGTGAGGGTTACTTTTGAAATGTATTCCTGTAAAATGTAATTTGTAACGTATTCCGTTAGATTACTCAAGGTCAGTTACGTATTCTAAATACTTTGGATTACTTCTTCAGCACTGGTACATTTTTTTCACTTGTTTTGACTATTAAAATTATAGTAAGATAAAATACACATTAAAAATACATTCTCTGAAAAACGTAAATATCTTATGCAGTGTTGTTTCTAGGATTTTTTAAGGATTTTTTAAAAATTTTTACATGAAAACAATAAAAAAATATTATCAAGAATAAGATTTTGGCCCTAATATCAAATGTCTTACTAGAAAAGAGAAATGATGATCCAATGTGAATTTTCTTGATAAAAATAATATGATTGTTTCTGGTAACATGTGCATGTAAAATGGCTAGAAATAGCATTTTAGCTTAGCGTAAAGCTGACAATTTACACAAAGTTTATTTCTATTTTTTCTGCTCCAAACTTACTTCAAGCGTACTTCTCTATCTGCTCATATGAATGTAACACAACATAAGAAAGTGTTTTACTGCTGTTCAAATGCACTTTGGATCACATTATTTATATGTATAAATGTTTTCCATCTGAAAGGACTAAATATTAAATGAAACAAATGAAATGCAAAGTAATCTCTTCAGTAATCTAAATACTTTTTGAATGTACCTGTATTCTAATTACCAATAATTTAAATTGTAACTGTAGTGGAATACAGTTACTTATTTTTGTATTTTTAAATATGTAATCCCATTACATGTATTCCATTACTCCCCAACCCTGGTAATAAATACCTTATAACTAATCAAATTAAAGAGGTAACTTTTAAAATTATTCAGAGTATATTCTGTCAAAGATTATATTACTAAAAGATTTAAAATTGACATTAATAATGAATGTGCATTCTGTTAAGCTGAACCAGAAACATTATCCCACCTATTTTGGAATTGGCATCTTGTTAAAAGATTATTTTTCCATTGAAGAAAACAACGTTTTACTTTATTTTCATTACAATAACAAAGATCTTAACTCTTCTTTTATTGTAAATTGTCTAATTATTTATGGAAGTTTATTTTTACATAAGTTGAAATGGTCAAAAAAGAAACCCAATATTAACCTATTTTTGATAGACTTACAAGGATATTACAACATGATTAAACTTTGTAAAATGGTAAAGACAAAAGATTTGTAAATATCTTTAATTTGTATAATTTAACATAATGCTGTTTGTATTAAAACCACTAACTGTTTGTATTGTCTTTTACTTTCTTTTTTAATACTTTCTATATTGATATTATAAATGGTTTTAATATGTAAATAAATTAAATAAATAAAAAATGTCCATGAAATGAAACTGTCAACTGTACACAAATGTAATTTATTTCTGATAGAATTGCAATGTTATCATAAGATTGCAAAGTTATTTTAAATTTTTTTTTTAAAAATTGTGAAGCACAAAGATTTGTTGTAAATATTTATTTATATTACTTTATAGGATTTATGTCTTTTAAGCCCCCTGTTTAATTGTAGTGTTTGTATTGTATTTGAACACGTTAAACACATTTGCTGTTTCAATAATAATAATAATAATAATAATAATAATAATAATAATAAAATCCATTACTAATCTGTCGTTCCGTCTTGCACAAGTATATCCGGGTCTCGCGCTGACTTTCGTATATGAGCTGCTCGCGTGACCTCCATTTCCTACACTCAAGTTCCTCGCGCTCCAGCCGGCTGCAGGAGGACACACGCTCGTGCTCCACTACACAAACTCCTCTCAGTCATGCTGTCTGTTCGCGTCGCAGCGGCTCTGGCCCGCACCCTGCCCCGACGGGCCGGATTCGTAAGTTGCATTGAGTTTTAAGGAATGGACAAAACCGAACCATTGAATGTCAGCGTTTTTAAGTGACCTGAGGACGCGCGCCGCCATCTTGCAATGTGAAGGGCCTGCGTATGTCTCGCGAACTATTGCATTATTCTAATTTAATAAGTCTTGCAGCATTGATTTTTCGTAGGGAACAATTGAAAGACGGTTGAGTTGTGATTTTCAGACAAACAAGGCTGCATTTGCACGTTTTATTGAGGTTGTTTTAAATGTACGACATCAATAATTGAAGGTCAGGAAATCTGTCTTGGGCTGTGACATGCTGTCAGTGGATTTGTTGTTCATTTAACACTTGTGCGACATTTGTCTTCGCTTTTTTTCTCGCGATCATTTTGGCTGTGTTAATGCCAACTGCATGCATTTAGCCAAAGGGCAATTTTGAAATTTGAACCACAGTTCCTGTAATACATCTATAATACACTGTACGCTAAATAGTTACACTCAGGACAAAAATGCCACCATTGTAACCCATTACAACTGCAATATTTGATCCCAAAGCAAAAAAAAATCATGAATTCTTATGGTTTGTTTTTATTCCGGTGCCCTTGCTTCGAAATCTAAATTTGATATTTTCCACCAGATGGCGCCATTTTTCTCATGTTTAGCCAATGGAGCAAATACATGCTTTTTCTGTTTGCAGTATTATAGAGTACTGCAGGCCAATTGAATTAAGTGTGTGTGTGTGTGTGTGTGTGTGTGTGTGTAAAAACGGTGGCATTTAAAGGGTTAAAAGCCTGAAAATAAATGAATATTTGGTAGTTATGATCCGGACTCATGTTGGTTAAAAAAAACTTGACTCCATTGAAAGTGGAAAATAATATGATGGCAGTTTTTTGACGTGAGAATTTCTGTCCTCGAAGGACCTGAGTAACTTTTTTTTTTTTTTTTTTTTAAATGCACAAGGGTTAATCGGGTTTGTCTCAGTATATGCATATTTTTTTATTTTTTTGCTCTTGCATGCACTAAACGTTTAGGAGGACGTTTGGATGGTGCGTTTATCGCATTATGAATATGCACATTATGAGGAGACAAATATTGGCTTATTAGGCTATTGCAAATGAAACTCACTTTTATGGTTCGTATGTATTGGTTGTCTTTTCTTATTTAAAGTTTAGCTACAATGAAGTGGTGGTTGTTAGCATAAATTTATAATTTTAGTATTTTAACCATCAGGTTTCCAAAAATTTGGCTGCTGCATGTGTTGGAGCAAAGAATCTTCACACCACCTCACCATGGCTGCAGAAGACAGGTCTGTAGTTCATGTTCTCTTATGTAATGCCATTCTTTTCAATCTGTCTATTGCTTTTGCCTTATCTTGCCATGCTTGCTTAAAATGTTCTGCTTGCATTTTTGTTTAGGCACGGCCGAGGTGTCCAGCATTCTTGAGCAGAAGATTCTCGGAGCTACTACTGGAGCAGATCTGGAGGAAACCGGCCGCGTGCTGTCCATCGGTGATGGTATCGCTCGTGTGTACGGGCTGAGGAATGTGCAGGCCGAAGAGATGGTGGAATTCTCCTCTGGTCTGAAGGTGAGTGAGACAAGGGTCAAGAGGTCAAGGTGGAGCACCACTGCTTTGACAATGATTGTATCCTTAAACTGGATATTATTACTTTTATAGCTTATTTTGCAAGTGGAAATCAGGCATTGAAACACTTTGGTGTCCAGTGGAAAAAATGACATGGAGCAGTGGTCCTCAACCTTTCTGACTCTTGAGGCCTCCAATGTCCAAGACTATGCCCAGAATCTAGGAGTTTCTATAGTTTAAAATGCGTATCATGATTCATTTTGTGATTCCAGATGTATTGCAAACTGTCAGTTTATGTTGTAGGCCTACATCATGATTTTAAATGAATTCAGCATTTAAATTAAATTAGAATATTTTAAGAGAACTTCTTTTTGAATAATTTGTAGTCATCTTGAGGCCCTCTAGTGGGCCCCCTGGTTGAGAACCACTGACTTGTACGCGTGTAGTTTGATCTGGAAAAAGTAGCCCTGATATTCTGCTTCTAATATAGTCTCAGTAAGTCAACATTGTCACCAATAAATTGCACTATTTTCCAAAAAGTAAACTTCTCTCATTTCTTTCAGATCTTTTGCTTTATTTGACGTTTTCTTGCTCTTTCTGCAGGGCATGTCTCTGAACTTGGAGCCTGATAACGTTGGTGTTGTGGTGTTTGGTAATGACAAATTGATCAAGGAGGGTGACATCGTCAAGAGAACAGGAGCTATTGTGGACGTGCCTGTTGGCGTGGAGCTGCTTGGTCGTGTTGTTGACGCTCTGGGAAACGCCATTGATGGCAAGGTCTGACCACCAATCGAATATGGTGTTTAAGCTTTTATGAATTGGGTTTTTTGTAGGGCTGTCACTATTGATTATTGTTAATCGAGTAATGTCGAGTCGGAACTAAGAGTTCTGATGAGTAATCGGAAAATTATTTTACTCTAATTGCAAAAAGTTGTCAAGGATCAAAGTCGCTTTGGCTAAAATGCCAATCACTTGCATGCAAATCAGAATACAATATTGATTGTAATCACGTGAGAAATTTTCACCCTTGCGTTGAGCTGCAGCAGTTGCAGGATTGTTTTGCTTGTATCCTCCAGATCGCAAAAGCTTGTCGCTTGCCACATACCATGTAAAATGCCCTCAACTAAAAACTGGCATTGCTGTTTTTTTTATTTTAGGTTCTTTTATTTTTCAAATCTAAATTTGAGTGCTCTTACAGTGCTCTCCTTTTCGTTATGTACCTGCACCCTTGTCTGATGACCGTCAAGTCATTTTTATTTGTATAGCACCTTTCACAACACGCAGCGTTACAGAATATCAAATGCATTAACAGAAAATTAAACTCTAATATCTATTAAGTCTTAGTCATCAATGTGTAGTTTGATAAAATATGATTGTGAATCACGTTTAAAAATAAGTAATTAAATAAATAATTGTATTTATAACCCCAGTGAGCAAGATGAAGGCGACTGTGGCAAGGAACACAAAACACCATAAGATGTTGGTTAATGGAGACTTCAGCCTTATTGTCGACTTGGCAATTTTGTAGAGTATCTGAAGTAAATGGAGTAATCATGACAGCCCTAGTTTGTTGTATAAGATTGGTTGCGCTATATAAGGACTTTGTTCTAACATGGTTCTTTTTACAACTCCTTGGATAAATGTCAATATTTCCCTTGTCATTCTCACAACAGGGACCCCTGGGCTCCAAGGAGCGTAGGCGTGTGGGTCTGAAGGCCCCTGGCATCATTCCCCGTATCTCTGTGAGGGAGCCCATGCAGACTGGCATCAAAGCTGTGGACAGTCTGGTGCCCATTGGCCGTGGACAGAGAGAGCTGATCATTGGTGACAGACAGACTGGGTAAGTGACTTGGGGAATTATGGTTTTGGTAGAAGCAGAGACTAGGCCATGTGAATCAAATGGGTTTGTGGAAGCTTTGTGGTTAAAAATCTGTGTTCGCTGTTTCAAACACCAGAAATTTCTGGAAACCTCAGTTACTATTGTGCCCTCGAGCAAGGTTTTTAAACGGAGGATATATATATATATATATATATATATAGTAACTGTTTGGATGCTAGACATAATTTGCTTTTTATACAAACTTCACAGCGGATGTTTACATGCACTAATTTTCATCAATCCGAATAAATTAAATCTGATTGCAGATTCCAAATGTACTGTTTATGTCCCCTAAACTTTGTAATCCGATACAAATATTAATTTGTTGCATTGCATGTATTCCGAACCAGGCTTCTGCGCATGCAAAGAGCATCAGTCGTTACGTTCTGAAGAAGCGGAGAAAGGCTGTGAAAGTGGAAATGGCACCAATAACCATAATTGCCTTTTTATTTCTTTTTCTTTGAGATATCTAAAAATATGCCTGAAAAGCTTTACGTTACCCACTTTACTCGGTAAATGAAGAATTTAAAGCTGACTTAACCATGTATATGCCTCATGCCCATTCCTCCAATCTAACTGCAGGCATCTCTTGATGAGAGTACAATGTAAAGAGGGGTGGGTGAGAGTTGTCCTTAAAAGGATGTGAAATGGAAACAAAATAATATTGACTTTATGCAACAGCTGCAGATAATTTGTTAATATGAAGGCCTTTCAATCCGACTGAGCTATCAGTCGGATTATAAACTGTTTATTTGGTTGCATGTAAAAGTGTCTTGTTTGATCCTTTAATTTATGGTGTAATTTAAATTTTGTCCTAATGAACTATCCATCCTGGTGTTTGCAAATTAAACCTATTTGTACACTGAATTGCAAGTCACTTTGGTTTGAGCCCCTGCAAAGAATATAAATGTAGTTTTATGTTGTCTCTAGCAAAACTGCCATTGCAATAGACACCATCATCAACCAGAAGCGCTTCAACGAGGGCACTGATGAGAAAAAGAAGCTGTATTGTATCTACGTGGCCATCGGTCAGAAGAGATCCACTGTGGCCCAGCTGGTAAAAAGACTGACAGACACTGATGCCATGAAGTACACCATTGTGGTGTCCGCCACCGCATCTGATGCCGCTCCCCTGCAGTACCTGGCACCTTACTCTGGCTGCTCCATGGGCGAGTACTTCAGAGACAATGGCAAACATGCCCTCATCATCTACGATGATCTGTCCAAACAGGTGAGGACTCTAACCGAGGGATCATTTAAAATCCATGGTATCACTTGGTAATAACAGTCCAAGTGCTGAAAATTTAGAATATGTTCCTTAAAGTAAACTTGGCCCATGATGCTTTTTGCAGGCTGTTGCCTACCGCCAGATGTCACTGCTGCTGCGTCGTCCCCCTGGTCGTGAGGCCTACCCTGGTGATGTGTTCTACCTGCACTCCCGTCTGCTGGAGAGAGCAGCCAAGATGAATGACAACTTTGGTGGTGGATCCCTCACTGCCCTGCCTGTTATCGAGACCCAGGCCGGAGACGTGTCCGCTTACATTCCCACCAACGTCATCTCAATCACTGACGGACAGGTAAGCAGTTGTACAGGTGTCATAACGTTGACTTTCCCTGTGTTTTGTGTTCAGCTTACACAAGGTGAAACTCCATTCTGATCAACTTGTGTTCATGCAGATCTTCTTGGAGACAGAGTTGTTCTACAAGGGTATCCGTCCAGCTATTAACGTGGGTCTTTCTGTGTCCCGTGTCGGCTCTGCTGCCCAGACCAAGGCCATGAAGCAGGTCAGTGCATTGCTATTTCTGTAAAGTTCAACCAGGTGTTTTCTCTCATGGCTCTGTTCTTCAACATGGCTGGCAATAAGATTTAGTTTAGGATAACTTTGGGTGGCATTATGGAATATCATAAAAAAAAAATCCTGTTTATCCTAAAATGTAACCGGCTAACCACGCAAGCCATTTGAAGGCAGCCCAGAATTGTCGTATTCATCGTGGCATGTTTGGTTGAATTCAGGATAAGTTTTAGAATAACTTTTTGTTGTAAATCTTGAATATCAATATGAAAAACACATGTTTAGCCTAAAACATATCTGGCTATAACAATGCAAGGCCAATTGAAGGCAGCCCAGCATGGTCTGATTCTTCAATGTCGTTGGCTGAGTTCAGGATATGTTTTAAGAAATTGTTGTAAATCTGGAAAACAATAGAAAGTCCCATTTTTAATCCTTAAACTTATCCAGCTTTGCATGCAAGCGATAAAGGGCGCCAAGAGCAACGAACAGGAAAACTTAACTACTCTGGCAATAACATGTCCTGTTGTCTTTTCTCCAGGTGGCTGGTACCATGAAGCTGGAGTTGGCTCAGTACCGTGAGGTGGCCGCCTTCGCTCAGTTCGGTTCTGATTTGGACGCCGCCACACAGCAACTTCTGAACAGGGGCGTGCGGCTCACAGAGCTGCTTAAGCAGGGCCAGTACTGTAAGTACACTGCTGCCGCCTTCTGCATTGGAGGACATTCCAGTGATCACGTTTACATGCACTTACGAAAATAATTTATTCTGGGATTTTAGCAGAAAGCAGCATTCAAACAGGAACACTGATTTCCTTGCGCCATTTTAAACGAGATTAAGAGTAAGCGGTGTAATGCACCTAGGTTTCTCTGCGTACATGGCTTAATGTGGTCATGTAAACGCAAAAGTGTTTGAAGAGTGCACGTGCTTGGAACAGACCGGATAATAAACATCATAGGATGGAGCCCACAACATGTCAACACAACGGAAAGTATTCCACATTTCTTGAGTACAGTGTGAAAATTGCATGCACTATAAACTATACCCATTTATACACTCAAATGTAAAAATCTACTGTCCCAAAAGTCTGCATATGTGCACTTGTACGTTGTGAGAATCCTGGAGTTTTGTGTATGAGGGAAATCACACTGCTGCCTCAATTCTGCTGCAGGTTGCGATAGAAAGTGAAGGAAACAAACACGGCAACAACTCTGGTGATTTAAATTTTTTCCAGATATACCAGAGTAAAATAGCAAAGTCTTCCTTGTTTGTTGTGTACACCAGTGTTGTGGGAAATTGTTGCTGTGGAGAAAGTTGCTTGTTGATGGAGCCATATGTATATGGGAGTAAAGATGCCGCTTAAACAGTGCATGTAAACGGGAACGCTGTTTTCTTGGAATAAACTGCTTTCTGCTGTCCATGTAAATGTAGTCCATGTCTCATTCTGCCTTTTGATGATCCCATGGTTACTTTTTTTTTTTTTTTTTTTTTTTAGGTCCCATGGCCATTGAGGAGCAGGTAGCAGTCATTTATGCTGGTGTGAGAGGACACTTGGACAAGATGGATCCTAGCAAGATCACAAAATTTGAGAAGGCCTTCCTTCAGCATGTCCTCAGCCAGCACCAGGATCTGCTTACAGCCATCAGGTGAACCTTTCTTTTGATTTAGGGATTCTCTTAAAGGGATAGTTCATCAAAAATTAGAATTCTGATATATACTCGCCCTCATGTTGTGCCAAACCTGTACGACTTCTGTGGAACGCAGCGATGTTAGGCAGATTTGACCACCATTCACTTGCATTTGAAGTTGTTTAAAAAAAAAAAAACGAAACGTTAATGGTTTTTTATTTGGTATCTACCATTTGTTAGTTGCTTTTGTAAATGTATCTGTTTATTTGACTTATTTGTTTTGTGTTTTAGGATTGATGGTAAGATTTCAGAGGCTTCTGACACCAAACTCAAGGCAGCTGTGCTCAACTTCCTGTCCAGCTTCGAGTAGTTTGTTTCCTTTTTATCGCTAATGTTTTGTCAATGTTTGCACATTGTGCCAGCTTAAATTTATACAAACCGTAAAGATAATATTCAAGTGGCACTTGATCCTCGATGTACAGAAATCTCTTAACGGAGAATAAAGCGTTCCCAACTCCACCCTTGTGCCTTTTTATTACCTGTTGTATACATTGTATTAAAAATGTAACCAACTGTTCAATAAGGATTGCTGTTAGAACGTCCAAACAAGCACCTTTGACGATAGATTTTGACACTCCTTGTGTATAAAATTCAAAATAACTTATTTGCATTATTAGCAAATGTGCTAATAATGGTTAAACAAACTGGTTCTTTAAAATGTAGGATCCAAAATGCAAGGAGTAACTAGTCACAAAATGCATTCTGAAGTTTTCTAGTTGCATACTCCAACAAACTGTCTACACAAGTATGAAACTTGACTTTCCCCCAAAAATCAATTTGTAGGTTGCTTATGTAAAGTTTTCTACAAATGTAAGATTTTGATAAAACATTGGTGTTGGCTGAATTTTGGGATTGCGATCTTTTTAGCAAAATTAACTGGAATCACCTAGATTTAAAATCTCTAGTTGCAGCAAAGTGCTAGTCTCTTTGTGGTGTCTGTGTTTGCAGATGTGGGTTTGGGTGATGTAATCCTATTCTAGAGCGGGTGCTCGGGCAGAGCCAGAGAAACCGTCACTATCCATAGAAAGGATTCATAGAGACGCCTATAAGAATAATTTAGAGCATTCATAGTGACCAATTTCAATTACAGAAGTTGTTTTGATAATGCCTAATATACGCATCCTCAAACATGATTTATTCCAAAAGCTCTTCAGAATCAAGCTTTTTATATTGCCAACAATATTAGGAAAGTGACTTGAAATTGCTGCAAGCTACTCCTAAATCTAAAATAGTTGGGTGATTCTCATATCAGCAAGAAATTGTCCTGGCCATATTTTACCCCATTTTCCCAAATCAATACACATACATAAACAGGACATTTGCATAAAGAAAATGTAGCATACATTTTTAGGAACATTTAAGGCTTTACATTGTGACATTACCACCCAATTCTCATTTCCATGTTTTACTTTAACCTTTCCCATAATAAGATGATTCTCATTACCGTAAGTCATTTTTAGTACATTACAATAAAAACAATGCTGTTCTAATTTGAGCTGATTTTTATTTTTTTATATTTAAAAAAAATTTGGGGCCTGGGTAGCTCAGCGAGTATTGACACTGACTACCACCCCTGGAGTCATGAGTTCGAATCCAGGGTGTGCTGAGTGACTCCAGCCAGGTCTCCTAAGCAACCAAATTGGCCTGGTTGCTAGGGATGGTAGAGTCGCATGGGGTAACTTCCTCATGGTTTCTATAATGTGGGGCGACTTGTACGCGGAGAATAGCGTAAAGCCTCCGCACGCGCTAAGTCTCCGCGGTAACGCGCTCAAGCCACGTGATAAGATGTGTGGATTGACTGTCTCTGATGAGGAGGCAACTGAGATTCATCCTCCGCCACCCGGATTGAGGAGACTCACTACACCACCACGAGGACTTGGAGCGAATTGGGAATTCGGTATTCCAAATAAGAAAGTAAAAATTGGCATATGAAGTACCAATAGAATATCCCTATATTCTATATGTACTTTGCAATTAAAATAATATAAATTTGTATCATGTTGCGATACTGGAATCCATAAGCAATTAAGTCGCTTTGGATAAAAGCATCTGCCAAATGCATAAATGTAAATGATCACACTGACAATATTAATCTTGTAGATATAAATGGACACAAAATGCTATTAATAAAACTAAAGACACCCTACTGTACATAACTCAATCATAATCATGATGAAACATAGGCAGATTTAATTAAATATTTATTGCTACAACAAAAGATGTAGTATTCCATGTTGACCCTTTTTTTATATGAGTTACTACCCAACTACTTACAATGTTAATGGCTTTCTGATTCATTAAGTCTGCAAGTTTGAACTCTGAAATCCAATCTGTGATCTTCCTAAACTCTTCAACCATTCAAAAGTAGCCATGTTAACAATATTTACCTCCCATATACTGCAATTACTGCTGACCTGCGCTGGCTCCAAAATCACTGTCCAGTCCAGGACCTCCAGTAGAAGGGCTTGATGACGGCACATAAAAGTGTTCTCCGGCAGGACGCTGCTGGCAGACTCTCACTCCATGTGGATCTTATCCAGAGAAGTGCTCTCTAGATCCATATTGCTGCTTCTATGCATGGAAACCACCAGCATTGAGAACTTTAACCAGTGAAGATAAACAACACTGTCAAGTTAATTCAATAGTTTCATGTTTTACGCTTTTTAATACTTTAAATTAACACTGGTTCTTTACTGCTCTGGGCACAAAAATGTATTGGAAAAAATCTGTTACACTCAGTCAGAACTTTAGACATTTCCCCCTCTACCAGGTTATGTGTCTAAATGGTACAAGGCTATGATACACTGGCATTTAGCAAAGTATTGTGTTTTTTTAGACATGGTACCATATGGTGGTATTGGAAAGGTTTTCTTTTAACCACCATGGAAAACCATATAAACGGGTCATGGAAAGGCCCAGATGGAATCTGCACATACAGGACTCAGAAGAAAACTCCACAGATTTCCAAAAAATCAGATGCGGAGCTAGTGGGTGGCCATAGCCACCATGGACCGAAGCCTGGCCACCCCATTGGCCACCCCACTCGCAATTGCTGTTTTAGCCATTTTTTGGCACAATTGATTTCTTTAGAGGTGAAATCATCTCTGTACAAACTTAACATGTGCGCACACCAAGGGCGCAAAGCCTCTCCGTCCCGGGTGTCAATGTATCCACTCAAAAAAAATAATAATCTAGAAGTCGTCACTAGTCATTTTGATTGCAGGATAAACTGCATCTGGGATTATATGGGATTTATGCATTTTACATTTAAAACATGTCCTTGAATAAGTGTGTACACAACCTTATCACTATAGATATTTAATAATATGATAAAATACTATTTAATAAAAATTTAACTTTGCAAACAGTCTCTGTTTTATGTTTTTAGACAAATAACAATAAAATGACTACCTACATGTTGGTAGCACTACATGACTTGATTTGGTTTATGGTGTACAAATGTTTTGCATATATTAATCACATTTTAAAACAAAATTATTTCACTGCTTTTTAAAGAAGGGAATCATCTCTCTTCCTCTGGGGTCAGCAGAAAGGGCTTGTAACCCACGAACAGGCAGTTGAGGAGCAGCAGCAGAACCACACTGGGAATCAGAACCAGGATCAACAGGGCCACACTGGGAGGCCCTCAGGGAAGATTGTTGAGGGTACATTTCATCACAGTGTAAATCGAAATAAAATATTTATAGTTGATTATCGTTAATTACTTGATATATATTAAACATAATTATTTATGTTTAATGTAAAATACTATCAATAAATGTCTAAAAATGACAATCGACAGTTGAATCACAGGTCCACAGATTAATTCTGACACGGCGCTCGAGCATCAAGAGATTTCTGGCTTTTTCTACCGTTGAAATCGACAGTTTACATCAACATTGCAGTCTTACCTCACAGAGGAGAATCTTTTTGGTGTGTTAACTCGTCTATTTCATTTGTGGGCCCCCTCGTAATAACGTTCAAATATGTAACGGCACTTTTGCAGGGCGTTCTGTGGCGGTGTACTGCACTTGACGGTTGAGGACTTGCAGCTGAGGTAAAAAAAAAAGGGGTTGAAACTTTCGATGAAAGGCAATAGAGGTCTAATTTACAAGATTATTTAAGAAAAATATGTTCTGGAAACAGTTAAATAATTTGAGAATTCTTATGTCGAATAATTTAAGGAATGTTTGCTTCTTTTCAGGGCCATGTCCGGTGATTCCCAGGTTTTGGCGGGAAGATGGCGCTATAGAGTCATTTACAGGTCCGTTAATCGGCTGTACGAAAATATGGAGAAAAAAACGCCACTTTAACGTGAATGTCATCTGTATTATTTTTCTCTATCTAAATAAGCCTCAATGTAAATGTAACAGCAAATCTAAAATGTAAATACTTTAGGCTACCATGAAATATTTCATTCTCTGCCAGATTAACATTCACATTAATTTTCCTTGTTGAGTTGGTAAGCGTCCAAACTAACATATAAGCAATAAATAAATAAATAAATAATAAAAAAACTTCCAAAGATATTCCAAAGAACTTCCTTTTAGCTCTGCCGTTCACCATGTGACCAAGAGGGGGCAGTATAGACCATTTTACAATTGAAGCCATTTGGTTTTCATCTTCTATGTATTACCATCATAAACATTTACATTTATGCATTTGGCATAATAACACATATTTGTGTTTTCTTTGAAATCACCACTAAGAAAGCACCTGCCAAAAAATAGATGCTTAAAATGCTAATTTACGCTTAATTTCCTGTTTATACAACTTCAACCCTCTAGCTTGGCCTTTAGTCAATTATACACTGTATACTTATATTGCTGACATGCAGAAGTACACACGGGTTCTACACAGTGTAGGTTACAGTAGCCATTTATCAGTCATATTAATCAAATCTACCGTCAAGTTCATTTTTGCATTAAAACGTTTATCTAGACTCTGAGTATATCAGTGTGTTCTCAATTATACAGATTGATCTGCATTTGTACCGCGGTTCATCTGATTTTGAAGACTAGCGACGCATCTGAAGTATCTGGTTTTGCAGCGTCAAATACACAGACGGAGGCACATCCTCGGATAATGCACCTGTATGGCTCCGTAGATGAATATGGCTCAATGAACAGAGCAGCGTGAGGCAAAGCTCTTAAAGCTCGAGCTCTTAAACACACAGCTTTGCGAGAATCAGTTAGAAGCAAGGCGCGAGAAGTGGAAACCATTTGAATTCGGCACCAAATTCGAAATCACCACCCTTGCATTTACTATAGGAACACTAACTGTACTTTAGACAAATAGATTGATAATAAATATTATCATATCAGTTCTTCAGCTCTATTAAATTTGTCATAGGTGTGACGCTCCTGTTCAACCCGCTCCGTACGGGACTCAAACCGGCGTCTCCGGCATGGGAGGTGCGTGCGCTAACAAGGAGGCTAAAGGCTACAGCGTCAGTCGCTAGTGCACCTTTTGAGGTCAGGGGAGTGAGGTTTATCTATCAGCTGGCCACCGTTACACTCACCCCCTAATCCTCACCCCCATCCGGGTCACGGCACCACTGCAACCGGCTCTGGTCGCCCCGCTCCGAACGGGACTCAAACTGGCATGGGAGGCGGGTGCGCTAACAAGGAGGCTATTGGCTACAGCCCCTAGCGTCAGTTGCTAGTGCTCCCTTTACTTAGGCAAGATTAGGGGAGAGAGGGAAATTAATAAATTTTTGTTACAACTTATAAATATTTATATTTTGTATTTATTGTTTTTACATGTGTTTAGAGTACCGTAGGTCTAATGTTTATAATGACAAAAATACCATAGTTTGTTTTTATATAAATCATGTTACATCTAACCATGGTAGTGAAGAAGATCCATGCTTCCATGTGTTTACAATGGTCTTGTTACAAATACCACTGTTATAACGATAAAAAATAAATAATTAATGAATAAATAAAAACTTTCAAAAAGGCAAATGTAAAATATATTAACAATATCACTTTTATTATTAGTTTCTGTCTACGAATTTTATAGGCCTCAGATATTATAGCCCTCTATCTGCTTGAATTCAAGAAATGCAAGGATTGGTCTCACATTCATGATGCGTAAGCCTGCTGAATTTATTAACAAAACTTTAAAATTATGCAACGCATCAAATTTGCATTGAGCAAATTAAGCAAATAACACAAATATTGAGGTACAACAAAGCCTCTTTCAAATTATGTTGCATACTAAATGATCATGTCACAATTTGATCACTAAAATAAAGTACAATTAATGAAACACAAGATGCATAGTTAATATAAGAATATACAGTTTATATATATATTACAGCTTAAGGATGGATCTTCCAAATCAGATGGCAAAGTAAACCATCATAACACTAGAAAGGTCTATTTTAGTATTTCTAAGAATCCTCTAGGATCAAAATTACTTATTTCACACTGATCACTCTCACACTGCTAAAAGAAGCAATTCTGACCCTGAGTAAGTGTTTGGCACTTGGAGCTGTGAGTATTATTCATGGACCACAGATATGGCTCTGACTGACACAAGACAATGTTCTTTGACACCCAGACAGTTCATACATTCACACATTGCCTGTGAAGCACAGTCTGTGGTGCTTGAAATGGCGCCAGTACCCAGTCTCTGCTTTAAAATAAACAGTTTTAATAATAAAACAGTATTATTAACAGTGCCTTGATCCCACCACAGAATAAAAAAGGTGATTCTGACTTTATATCTCACAACTCTTGCTTTATTTCTATCAATTGTGACCTTATAACTTGCATTTGTGATTTACAAAGTCACAATAGCAAGATGTAAAGTCACATTTGCGAGAAGTCGAAATTGTGAGGTATAAAGTTACAATTGTGACTTTATTTCTTGTAATTGTGAGTTTTAAAGTCAGACTTACCTCTATGAGATATAAAGTAGGAATTACGTGGTATAAAGTTGCTATTGTGACTTTACTTCTCGCATAATCATTTATTAAGTCTGAGTAACCTATTTGTTTTTATACCGCGGTTGGATTTTATTGAGAAAAGTACATTTGTACACATTCTGGAGAAATAAGAGTAGTGCTTACTCATGCAAAAACTGCCAACACAGGTGGGGCATGGGTAGCTCGGTGAGTATTGTCTACCACCCCTGGAGTCTCGAGTTCGAATCCAGGGTGTGCTGAGTGACTCCAGCCAGGTCTCCTAAGCAACCAAATTGGCCCGGTTGCTAGGGAGGGTAGAGTCACATGGAGTAACCTTCTCATGGTCACGATTAGTGGTTCTTGCTCTCAATGGGGCATGTGGTAAGTGGAGAGTAGCATTAGCCTCCACACGCTGTGAGTCTCTGCGGTGTCATGCACAACGAGTCATGTGATAAGATTTGTGGATTGACTGTCTCAGAAGTGGAGGCAATTTAAAACGCGTCCTCTGCCACTTGGATTGAGGTGAGTAACCACGCCACCACAAGGACCTGCTAAGAAGGTGGAATTGGGCATTCCAAATTGGGGAGAAAAGTGGATAAATATATATATATATTTTTTTAAATGCCAACACTAGCAATGCTAGGGTATTGTGGGTGGTTGCCAGACCATTGCTATGTGGTTGCTAAGGTGTCGTGACTTTTGAGTGGTTGCTAGGGTGTTCTTGTTTGTTGCTAACTGCTTACTGGCCCAAGTCAAAAGAGCTTGAACCCTAAGTCTCTATGATATTCTGGTCCTTAGATATGTAATTTATGTTCCCCAGCACATACTATGTGAGTTTTGTTCTTAAGTGTAATGCCCAATACGTATACCTAGTATACTTGGCATGTATAAAATGTAATACTAGTTTATGCAATATTAAATTAAATACTAAATTATATTTTGCCTTAGCAATCATTAATAATTACATAAATCTTATTCCAAGTCTATTGAGATATATATATATATATATATATATATATATATATATATATATATATATAGTGAGGAAAATAAGTATTTGAACACCCTGCTATTTTGCAAGTTCTCCCACTTAGAAATCATGGAGGGTCTGAAATTGTCATCGTAGGTGCATCTCCACTGTGAGAGAAATAATCTAAAAAAAATCCAGAAATCACAATGTATGATTTTTTAACTATTTATTTGTATGATACAGCTGCAAATAAGTATTTGAACACCTGTCTATCAGCTAGAATTCTGACCCTCAAAGACCTGTTAGTCTGCCTTTAAAATGTCCACCTCCACTCCATTTATTATCCTAAATTAGATGCACCTGTTTGAGGTCGTTAGCTGCATGAAGACACCTGTCCACCCCATACAATCAGTAAGAATCCAACTACTAACATGGCCAAGACCAAAGAGCTGTCCAAAGACACTAGAGACAAAATTGTACACCTCCACAAGGCTGGAAAGGGCTACGGGAAATTGCCAAGCAGCTTGGTGAAAAAGGTCCACTGTTGGAGCAATCATTAGAAAATGGAAGAAGCTAAACATGACTGTCAATCTCCCTCGGACTGGGGCTCCGTGCAAGATCTCACCTCGTGGGGTCTCAATGATCCTAAGAAAGGTGAGAAATCAGCCCAGAACTACACGGGAGGAGCTGGTCAATGACCTGAAAAGAGCTGGGACCACCGTTTCCAAGGTTACTGTTGGTAATACACCAAGACATCATGGTTTGAAATCATGCATGGCACGGAAGTTTCCCCTGTTTAAACCAGCACATGTCAAGGCCCATCTTAAGTTTGCCAATGACCATTTGGATGATCCAGAGGAGTCATGGGAGAAAGTCATGTGGTCAGATGAGACCAAAATAGAACTTTTTGGTCATAATTCCACTAACCGTGTTTGGAGGAAGAAGAATGATGAGTACCATCCCAAGAACACCATCCCTACTGTGAAGCATGGGGGTGGTAGCATCATGCTTTGGGGGTGTTTTCTGCACATGGGACAGGGCTGACTGCACTGTATTAAGGAGAGGATGACCGGGCCATGTATTACGAGATTTTGGGGAACAACCTCCTTCCCTCAGTTAGAGCATTGAAGATGGGTCGAGGCTGGGTCTTCCAACATGACAATGACCAAGCACACAGCCAGGATAACCAAGGAGTGGCTCTGTAAGAAGCATATCAAGGTTCTGGCGTGGCCTAGCCAGTCTCCAGACCTAAACCCAATAGAGAATCTTTGGAGGGAGCTCAAACTCCGTGTTTCTCAGCGACAGCCCAGAAACCTGACTGATCTAGAGAAGATCTGTGTGGAGGAGTGGGCCAAAATCCCTCCTGCAGTGTGTGCAAACCTGGTGAAAAACTACAGGAAACGCTTGACCTCTGTAATTGCAAACAAAGGCTACTGTACCAAATATTAACATTGATTTTCTCAGGTGTTCAAATACTTATTTGCAGCTGTATCATACAAATAAATAGTTAAAAAATCATACATTGTGATTTCTGGATGTTTTTTGAGATTATGTCTCTCACAGTGGACCATGCACCTACGATGACAATTTCAGACACCTGCCATGTGATTTGCTAAGTAGGAGAATTTGCATAAATGAGCAGGGTGTTCAAATACTTATTTTCCTCACTGTAGATATATACTGTATACCAATGTCATTATGCACAGCTAATAGCATGCTAATAAAATATTGATATCAGCCACATCATAGCCTCATATAGCCTTTGTGTGTATTAGTATTCTAATTCAGAGAATAAAGTTTTTCTGTTGTGTTATATAAACATATAAACTGTTTAAGATGAAAATTGATATGCAGAAAGATGTACTTTATTAATCTTCAATCATGAATTCAATTTGAATTTATTCCTTTTAGTAATTAAATAGATTCCTTCACTAATGAAAGCATTTTAATGCATTACTACTCTATTAAAGAGAAATCTTTTTCTAACTTATTTTTTGGTTTTGTATCTAGAATGCACCACCACAACAAAATTAAAATGAAATGACAGCTGTTCAATAATAAAACTTTATTTTTGCTTATAAAACATGCGTTCATCATACATGCCAGGTTATATCTTAAATTCAACATTTTCACTGTATAATTATTTTTTTTTTACAAATAATTCATTTGAACATGACACATGGTTCTCTCATAGAGACTAAATCACTGACTGTTCTGTACGCAAGTACAAGATCGTCATGGTTAAAGAAGTATGCCAACACTTCAGTGTAACGCCTCTGTGCATTGCAGAGGAATGCAGGTGTGAGTATTCAGTGTATGTGTGTTTGTATATTTCTCAAACATTACATCTCTGTATGAGTCACACTTGTACAGGTATTACATACCCATATGTACTATGTGCGAGCATCATTTTTGAATGTTTAATTGTGTATTTGTGTGCCTCACAGAGACAAACAGTTGACGTTAAGTCCGTCATTGACATTGGTAAACGTCCATATGTATATGGTTGTGTTGCTAAGTTAACATTGTCCCAAACTGTGTTTGATGATTTCTTTGCTGCTAGGTGGAATGCGATCTGGGAAAACCACTTGAAACTCGACCAACAGGTCGCCACGCTGGGCAGGGTTTTTCGCTCTGGGTAGCCCCTCCCCTATAAGGCGTCTGATTGATCCTGGCTTTATGACATCACTGGATGGGAGTGGTTTCATCTGTCCATCAAGGGTAGGAACGTTAACTGTGCATCCACATAGAGCCTGGAGGAGAACAAAGACAGAAAAAAATGCATATTCAATATTGTGTCACAAGACAATTCAAGATATGTATAATAAAGAAAGGGTCCACATCAGATTTTCATCACTGATCCAAAATCAGGCTTCTATCGTGTCTTTAGCTATCTCAGCTACACAGCACTCCTCTTAAAATGCTTTGCGAACAGAGACCTGATCTGTTCTATCACTGACTGCAGGTTTTTGGCTGCAAAGGTATCAGCAGGAGTGATATAATGCGCCTCCGGCATATGTTACGAGATCTGATCCACTTGTAAATATAGGATGGTTTTATATAACGTGCATATCTGTACCGACGTGGGTGGCATATAGGCCAGACAGAATGAACCTCGCTGTTATGCAACCACTGGAAAGAGCTGCTAATCGCTCTCATTTCTCAATGATTCTACAGTCTGTGTGGGACGAGAAGGTGTGCGTGGGATGAGTAAGATGAAGTGGATGGGGAAAATGAGAGAGACAGGAAAAGAGGGGGAGAGGTGGTAATAGTGGCATTAAAAGTGAGAATGAAATTGGGATAAAAAAAGAAAATTAAAGAATGAATGGTGGTCGACCACTACTTTTCATTGGCTGATGCCAAAACCGATATCTAAATAGGATAAACTGGTCTCTTTTAATGGACCATTGGAAGATTTTGGAACTGACATTAGATGGAGTGACCACTTCTTTTAATTGAGCACATTCAGGCACAATTATTGTCAGAAAAAGGGCGGAAAAGACAAAAAAAGACTGACTGCTAGAGAGGAGAGGAGCAGAGAATGACAGAATGTGTGTGAGATTGTGTGTGTCAGATGATGCAGAATGCGGAGGAGGTGTTGCTAGAGAAGGGAGGGGGAGTGTGTGTGAGTGTGCGCGCTAAAGCTGCAGGGAGAGGTGCTAAATTTAGATGCTGCTCTCTGCAGAGGCTTATTGAGTACCAGAGACTGTGAGGGAACATTTCGTACACACAATTGTATCTCACCTCTCGCAGTGTGATGGTGGAGGTGTACACAATATGCGACCCTTCTCGTCTGAAATGGGCATGCTTCTTCTCTTTAATGACGAAGGCGAGGTCGTTAGGGGTGTGGCCGAGCATCTGATGGCCCTCGTTGGGGAAAGTGATTCTGGTGCCCTCCTTCCATCCTTTCTTCACCTCCACGTCGAAGACGTATTCTTCCGGCCTCAACGTGTGTTTGTCGGTCTGTCGAAGCCGTGTCACTTTCACGCGCTTTGTCACGCCCGTCAAAATGTCCTCCAATGACACGAGGAGCTCGTGGACCTCGGCCACGCCCGAAGGCTTAGACCCACCCTTGTTACCATGGTGACGGCTGAGGTGGGGAAGGGGGTTTTGCAGGAACGGGTTGAAGAGGTCGTCGTCAGAGTCCAGATCAAAGTTGAAAAAAACGCGCCAGGAGTGTGCGTCGGCTTTGGAGCTGTGGGAGGAGTCACTTTTGTTTCCTGTGGAAGCCACACCACCTTTTGTCAAACCTGGAGGAGAAGAGGAGGATGCCATCAGCAAAAAGACAGTGTGTGTGTGTTTTAGTGTAAATGTCTGAGGGTTTCCTCAGAGCTTAGCCGAGCATTCACAGTACTGAGAATTGTTATGGCTTTGTACGAGTTCACTCACTGGTTAATAAAGCGTGGATAAATAATGTATCATGTTTGCTGCTATTTGCACATGTCTTAGTCTGCAGCACTGTGTGTGTGAGAGAGAGAATCAATACAGCTGAGGTTGTCTGTAAACCTATTCCACTAAAGTGTAGGACTGGTGAATTATCCCTCCTCTAAATGCAATTTTGAGCCATTTTGTACCTCAAATCTACAGTCAATCTGTACATATAATGAAAATGTTTGTGCACTTTATTCTCACCTTGTTGATCATAAACACTTCGTTTCTCTGCATCTGTCAGAACATCGTAGGCTTGTGCAATCTGTTTGAATTTGTCCTCAGCGTCTGCATCTGGGTTCTTGTCTGGGTGGTAACGGAGCGCCAGACGCTTATACGCCCGCCTGATCTCCTCCTCGTTAGAGTCATTTGACACACCGAGCACAGCATAGTGATCCAAACACTCTGGTGAAGACGGGGGGCTAGACACCTCAGGCTCTTCACGCACCTCCTACACGCACAGAAAGAGAGAGATAGCAGAAATTTAGAGGCTGCTTGTCACTTGTTCTCTTGAGTTTACCCATATAGGGTGATCCCTAGTAAAAGTGATTCAGGTTCACTAGTTTAAGCAGGGAATCACCATAGACATTAACTCGAATATTTAGAACAGTGGTCGATCAATATAGGTTTTTCAATGACCGATTCTTAATTTGTCATTTTGAATATTTGGTTACACCCTTAGGTTCAGGTAGAGATATTGCCATAAAGTTATGTTAAAGAGGCAGAAAATACTAAGTTTAACATTCAATAAAATTCAAAACTGTTAATAATATAAATACATTTAAGATCTTTCTCCTCTTATTATAATCCAAAATGTCCAAGTAGAAAATATAAGAATATAAGTGTATATATATATATTTATACATTTTATAATATATATATATATATATATATATATATATATATATATATATATATATATATATATATATTTTACATTTTATAATATATATATATATATATCTATATATATATATTTTTTTTAAATGTAAAATATTTTACATTTGCAATACAAATATATTCAATAAAACTTGTATGTGTATGTATATATATATATATATATATATATATATATATATATATATATATATATATATATATTTATACATTTTGTAATATATATATATATATTTTACATTTTATAATATATATATATTATAAAATGTAAAATATTTTACATTTGCAATACAAATATATTCAATAAAAACTTGTATGTGTATATGTGTGTATATATATATATATTTGTATGTATATAATCATATATTGATTGTATATTAAAGTAAAATCTATTGCCTCACACATAAAGGTAGTACTTTTACTTTGCATGCATATTATATCTATATTGGAAAGCATAGATGCATATGGATTTTCAGAATGTGTTTAGGGCATCATCTTACCTCTGAGGTACATCCCTCCTCGCCGTGGATCACTCGCACTTTGCACTTGACATTCTTGTGCTTGACGCCAAACTGAGTCCAGATAAGAACCATGTTGATGCCGCTGCTGTTGCTGAGTCTGAGCCGGGCGCTTGAACTGATGTCTGCTGCATCTCCCGCCGCTCTCCCTGAGCTTTATATACTCGCGCTCTACACATGCCGCCCACGCTGCGTGACCGAGCTTCCCCGAGCACGCACATTCTCCACGTACACGAGAGGGAATACCGCGTGCCCACCAATCCGCGCTCGATGCTGATGCGGGAGGAGATGAGCCTCACGCGGATGTAGCAGCCCATCGCTCCATGTGAAGGAGCATTTCCGGAATTCACAATGAGCATCCATCCATCTCTCCCAATTTCAGCTCCTGTTACAGACTGTTCTTTTGGCATGTATGCCTGTAAAGGTTGTTTCAACACATCTCTGTGCAATAAATACAATTGAGAATGGGTTGTTGCATATGACGAACATAAAATTAATGCAAGGAGGGGAAATATGCACATTAAAAACGCAATATTACACATTGTAACATACATTTTTTCATCTTTTTTTGTTTTCAATAGAGATTGGCAGAGTGATTTTGGTTTGGACTACATGGGCAAATTCTTGTAAAACATGTATGTATGCAAGCAAGTATAAACATTGTAAAATCACACCCAATTATTTGGGTGTGTGTGTATATATGTATGTATATGTGTGTATATATATATGTATGTATATGTGTATATATATGTATGTATATGTGTATATATATGTATGTATATGTGTATATATATGTATGTATATGTATATATATGTATATGTATATATATATATATATATATATATATATATATATATATATATGTATGTATATGTGTATATATATATATATGTATGTATATGTGTATATATATATATATATGTATATGTGTATATATATATATATATATATATGTATGTATATGTGTATATATATATGTGTGTATATAAGTATATATATATATATGTATGTATATGTATATATATATGTATATGTGTATATATATATGTGTGTATATAAGTATATATATATATATGTATGTATATGTGTATATATATGTGTGTATATAAGTATATATATATATATATATATATATATATATATATATATATATATATATATATATATATATATTTTGATGTCACCATATGAAGTGCATTGTTTGACATTTAGTATATAAACATTTGACATTGAATGATATAACACATAGACTACTATTGCTTTAAAAAGCTTATTATCATTATTACAGGCTAACCCAGAACATAAATAAAAGGATTGTTTACTTTATAATTTGTTTTTAATTTTGAGGGAGCTTTTATGAAACTCCTATCTTCTGGGGACATTTTGTCCCCAAAGTACAGCTAAGTACCCCACCATACAAAATAACTCAATATCCCTTTGTGTCAGAGTGCAATTAAAACAGATTGAAATTATACAGCCAGAGACGCTTCACCCACACATACAATTAACGCGTGATTGTCAAGGCTTGGATGGCTTATGTACTAATTGTTCTTTCTGCTCGTCACGGTAATAGTTCAATATTTCCCTCTTCACACACTGTCCTCACTAAAGCGGAGCCTTGGGGAATGTCGCACTACGCAACTTACGTGCAGTTGAATTGGCGCGCATTCCCAAGTACATAAATGGCCATATTTCCTCACTCATGACGCGGTCAGCCAATCACATGCGAAAGATGCTAGGATTCCCGCTTGTTCCGGAAAATGAGACAAATTTGGCAAATTACCCCCCAAACGTCAGAGAATCTCTGTCAAATGTCGTCCATTTTGGGATTTTTTTAATGACACTTCGAAATCTCTCAATACCGACCGTCTGGACAATTCAGTTGTCTCGAGACAGATAAATGTCAGATAAAAGGGGTGTGTGTGTGTGTGCGTGTGTGTGAATAAATGTTTGTGAGGAAGCTGAGGGAACATTGAGCTTCTATTCTGCGGTGAAAAGTCTCAGCAGGGGCTCGTGAGAAGTCGTGCTATAAATATTAACTTTTGGCGCGTGACCAGCGGATGTCGTTCTTTGCCGCGTAATTTGCCCTTGCACGCCCTCATAGTGCCAACGTTTGCTATTCACGACCTTAAGTCTAATTTAGTTCCTGGATAAAATAAAAGCTCATCTTTTAAACAAGGTCCAAGCCACAGAGGGGTGTCCAGTTAATTGTTGTTTAATCAACCTCCCTTTATTGTAGTGTAGTGGTCTAAAACACATAACTGGTAATCAGAAGGACCCTGGTTCAAACCCCACAGCCACCACCATTGTGTCCTTGAGCAAGGCACTTAACTCCAGGTTGCTCTGGGAGGATTGTCCTTGTAATAAGTGCACTGTAAGTCGCTTTGATAAAAGTGTCTGCCAAATGCATAAATGTAGTGTTATTTGTTAAGGAAAGCTTTATTATTTGTATTTCTCCTACTTTCCGTTAGGGATTTTTCAAAAGGTGCATATCACCATCATCCCATTGCGTTTGTGCTACAGACATGAATGATACCTTGCTGAGGAAAGGTGTGCTGCTATTAATTTTTCTAAACTATGTAATGTAATTTATCTAATGTATAATTTTCACCTGACAGATGTGAAATGGGCGGGAACCCCCCCCACACATACACAATAGAGTGACATAGATGGAGGGTCCTAAGATACTGCATATTTAGTTACCAGAATGTCAAAGAGACTTGGGGTGGGCTCTTTTGACTTGGCCCAGTCAGCAACCCTCCTGCATATAGCAGCATGCTAAAAACTACTAAGAACAAACATAACCACATAGGAACACCCTGGCAACCACCTACTACACCTTAGCATTGTGGCGGTATGTTTTGCTCAGGATAGCATCACTAATCCCTCACATATCTATTGTTATTGACAAAGCCGACATACTGTTATTTTACAGAATTTGTTTATGGTTTTTCCAAAATCAGTAAACCATCTAAAGCTGTATCCATACATCATTTCTAACTGATTGGAATATGGTTTTCTCATAGTGGATGATGAAAAATCTGAAAAAAAAATTGAAAAAAAAATCCATAGATTTACAGCGATATAATTTTCAAACAGGCTTGCTCATTAATCCCTCTGTCAAAATATTTAGATGTAAACAAACACACAAGGCCTGCCATATCATGGCTTTAGGTTACAACACAAAATCTACCCATCTATGTATCTTACTGAATGTTTTATCTGAAGGTCTACTTGAATATTTAAAACTTTGAATATACTACTTGAATATTTAAAACTTTGTCAAGCCAACATCAATGTTTCTCGAGACAAACATTACCTATCTAGTTATTTTGTTTTAATTATTTAAACGTTCTGGAAGAGGGGTGTGGGCATACTGCCATGGGAATACCATTTGGGCACTACCATTATACCCTGGTATTCTTTGCAGTACATTGGGAGAACGATGTAAATACATTGGGATATGAATATTACATTTATTCACAAAGAGGACAGAGGCACAAATAGGAGAGTGTTAAGATAGAACAAGGTAGGAAGAAAGGATTGTTCTAATAATAGCTCAAAGCAATGTTCTGTGAATGTGAGTGCCATACTGCCATCTGCTGACCATGTTTTCCAAATGTTCCAGACAGATGCTGGTAGAACTAAATGTTCTACCAAGAACATTTATGAAGCTTGTTTTCAAAGTCTGTAATGAAACAGCTTCCACATACAGTAGGAATTTGAACACAGTCATGAACTGCTGAGGTTAGCATGAGCTTAGTGCTTAAACCAGCAGGAGAGTCTATACTCCCGCCGCTAATTCACTCTGGCACTAATTCTGTTGTGCAAACACCTAGCCTATTACGTGAACTTGTTCACTCTGCCTTTGAATGAAAGTTTAAGAGCCAGAGAACGTATCAACGTGTGATATCTGTGGCAAATGGGTGAACAAAAACACTTCGAACAGATTGGCAGAAAATGTCTTCATGTGTCTTGAACTGATTATTTTATTGGTACAGAACGTGAGGCTGAAAGTTTGTCATTTTGTTTTTATTTTTATAAAGTTTAATTCTTGTTGTAAATGTTGTCTTTACAATGGGTTTGATGCAATACTAGTAAATTATAACAACAGAGAACAGGAGATAATGTCATTATCTTATCTAAAACATTATTTGATTTAATTGATTTGCTGAAGAAGAGTTTTTTAACCACTAGAAGAAATAATCCAGTACCAATTAAAAAGTGGATTTTTTTTTAAAGGCATACACATTGTGTATACGCATCCCAATTATGCACACACACACACACACACACACACACACACACACACACACACACACACACGTGTACAGATATTCAGAGGCACGCCAAGAGTGTGAGGGTATACTCTCACACACACTCAGGTGTGTATAGCATTTTGGGAGTTATTTATAAGGGGTCCATGTTGTGTTGTGCACTGAACTCTTGGAAATCCTCTGGGATGGTGTCTGGAAAGAAAAAAAAAGTATGATGACAAATGTGTGGGTTCTGCCAGTTTAGACTGTGGTGTAACTTTATGTTTGCATGTTTAAAAATGTGTACATGTTGCAGCTGTAGTAGTGGTACTTTAGGGTGGAACATTTGTGTCCTCTCACCATTGCAACGGTACTTCAGGTTGGACCAGATGATATTCTCTTGAGAGAAGCAGAACACACCCAATCGTCCACCTCTCATTGTGGTATCAATTGTCACCCCTGAGTCTGCCACCAGATCTGAGCCTTCATAGAAACGTACCCTAAAAACACACTTAAGTCTTTAGGCTTCACACATCAACTCAAAAAGTAATGGGTAATCATGGGTGGTACAGTATGTATTTAAGGAATTGCGTAAAGGGATAGTTCACCCAAAAATTAAACTTCTCTCATTATTTACCCTCATGATATCCCAGGTGTGGATGACTTTCTTAACCAGAACACATTTGAAGAAAAATAGAAAAATATCTCAGCTCAATAGGTTGGTATTGATTTAGATCTGCATTGATCTGTTACTTTACTCACAATGGTGCGTTTGTGTGCTCAACCTGGATGTCTCAACCGAGTGGAGAACTTGAGATTACATCTGAATCCATGGCAACGTGAATACATCACACAAGAGTTCGCTTGAACTCCACCCTCTCGTGAAATGCTGGATTATAGTTAAAAAATACTTAAATATTGATCTTTTTTTTTGCACCAAAAGTGATTGTGTTGCTTTAGAATACATTAATTTAATGGCTGGTGTCATTTCGATTAAGTTTATACTGACTGTCTGTGATTTTTGGAGCTTCAGATGAGAATTCTCCATTAACTTGCATTTTAAGGACCTACTGAGCTAAGATATTTGACATTTTTCTTGTGTTCTGGTGAAGAAAGAAAGTCATACACACCTGGGATCTCATGAGGGTGAGTAAATAATGAGAGAAGTTTCATTTTTGGGTGAACTATCACTTTAAGGCCAGAAACGTACATGTATGCAGATTCGAGTGTGTGGCCAATTTATTGCCAACGTGCTGTCCAGTTGAACATGCTTTAAATGAGTTATTGCGTTACTGTGGTGGTAACAAACCTCAGTATCGAAGGGGGCGATAAATTTACCATTAATTCTGTGCCAGTAAACCGGATGTGTTATTATTCAGGTAAGTTGCTAAAAATATACTGACTTTACCTTGCTTGCTCAGCAATATTCTCTTCAAACTGTTGCTCCACCATGATGGTAGTAGACTTGACGCTAATGTGCTAATGCTATAGTGCCCCTTGTGTCAACGTTGAGAATGCATGCAACGCATACGTACATTGTGTTTTGAATTGCGGTCTAACACATTTTGGAATGCAAGAATGCACAAATTCGAACTTGTGTAACTAGAAGCATGTGCGTTGACATACTTGCGAAGAGTATGTTTCAGCATTAATAATGACTGGCCACATGCACGTTTAACGTTTGAAGCATCTGAATTTTGACTGGCTTACCTGATGTATCCAACCTGTGGGCGGTGCTGCAGATACCAGCGGTATGATACCTTGTCTTTCCAGCCAACATTCCGTGGATCCTTCCATAGGAGGCGCACCTGATCGTTGGTGTCACCTGTGTGCCAGAGAGAGTTTCTCAAATGTTCACCTGGGCCAGACTTCGACTTCACTGCCTGAAAGTGAGAGAGAGATAAAGATTAGAGAGTTCTTCTGTTGTGTACAACATTATCATAAATTCAGAGGTGACATATCTTGATATCAACCTTAAGCTGAATGCCAGGTTCTGCCACGGCCCTGAATGGTGTCGCCTGCCAATACGTCTGCTCCGTTTGCTTCCACATTACCACGTAGAAACTGAAGGAGTCCTGGTATCCAAAGATGAAGCCGGCATAGTCATCATCAGTCACTGTGTTTACATGGAAAGTACCCTCAAAGTCAACACCGCTGAATGCAGTGTAGCCTGGTAATGGAGAGGCAGATAACATTATCCATTGAAATGCTTAATGATGGAGTAGATTATGTTATGTTGTTAACCATAATGGAAAAAATGCGTCCACTCACCAACAGCAAGGCCTGGGTCACTGTTCATAGTCTGGACAATCTCCATTCCCTTTATGGGATAACAAAGAATTTGTCAGACTAGTACATCGCAAACACACACATATATATACATATATATTTCAAATCATTCACCTGGTTCAGAACCACCCAGTTGGGGTCAATCTGAGCATCACCTTCAGGGTCCAGGACGACTGTCTGATAGGCTCTGAAGTCTGTCAGTGTGATCTCTGCATTTTCTGGGCAGTTATCAATCCTGTCGATCACCTTGTCCTGGTCAAAGTCTGATTCACACACGTCACCCACTCCATCATCTAGTAAGTGGAGAAATTAACAGGTGAGTAAGCCATGATTGGAATATAATTGCTGTATTATTCATTTCATTGTAAAGGCAAGAAACAAAGATAAATATCTTCCATTGCATTCCACGGTTGAAAAAGTTAATACAGGTTTGGAGCAACATAGTGGTAAGTGGATAATTTTGTTTTGGTGAACCATGTAACACACAGAGCATGCCGTCTCTGTGCAGCAGTTAATGAAACTGGGCCAAAAAGGTGTTTATGGTAAGTACTCACTGTTGTCATCTATCTGGTCAGGGTTGGGCACCAACCGACAGTTATCAGGTCCTGGAGGTAGTGTGTCGGGAATACCGTCATTATCATCATCATCGTCACATTCATCTCCTAGTCCATCTTTATCTGTATCCAGCTGGGAGCTGTTAATTACCAGTGGGCAATTGTCCTTGCTATCTTGGTGACCATCACCATCACTGAGGAAAAAGGTGCAGCAGAATGCTCACAGAAATCTCAGAATTCACAGTGTATTGTTTACTAATTGGCCCTTTGCTAAGCACCACCTTAAAAGTGTTACTGACCGATCCTATCTTAGTAACGGACAGAGCTTAGCAAAAGGGTCAATTCTTCTTGTTATAACCTATTTTGGTTTAGTAACAAAGAAATGGACATGGAAACATGGGGTATGGAAACATGAACATCGCTGCTAGAGTGATACCTGTCTTGATTTGTGTCACAAGAGTCTCCAACGAGGTCGTTGTCAATGTCAGACTACGTAGAGGAAAATTGAGCATAAATATGAAATGATAAGTAGCTTGGAGTAATATAATTTTATGCCTTTTCTACATAGTTTATCAAGGACATAGTATCTGGGCATCAAGTACCTGGTTTGGATTTGGGATGTCAGGACAGCTATCACATGCATCTCCCACCCCGTCCCCGTCACGATCCAGCTGATCACGATTCTTGACTCGCTGGCAGTTATCCAGGAAGTTCTTCAGCCCTAACAATTGATCCATGCAAATGCACATGCAAACAATGGAGATGATTCCATATCAGAAAGACAAACAAGGGCAAATTGTATCTTACGCCCGATTTATGAAGACTTTACTAAAATCTCACCATCTCCATCCATGTCATCGTCGCAAGCATCTCCGAGGCCATCGGAATCTGTGTCTCTCTGATCAGGATTATCTACTCTGACACAGTTGTCACACGCATCACCATGACTGTCCTTATCAATGTTCAGCTGATCTACATTTGGCGTCAACCAGCAGTTATCCTAAAATCCATACACATACACACCGGATTACAATGTTTACTTCTTAACCAGGGATAGAAGAACAAGAGGTAAGTGATCGGAAAGGAATTAGCGTGAGACAAACGTGAACAGCTATGCCACTCTTCTATGTGTTTACCTGCTCATTCTGTATTCCATCTCCATCTGCATCTGGGTCACATGCATTACCTTTCCCATCGCCGTCTGCGTCTTCTTGTCCGGAGTTGGGAACAGTAACACAGTTATCCTGGTATTAAAGACACAATATGAATCAGCATTCCCTGTGTGGTGTCACCACAGCCTTGAGCAAGTCAAAATCCATTGCAGTGTTGCCATAGTTACCTTTCTGCAGGTGGGGTCTCTGCAGCGCAACTTCTCATCAGGGTAGCCGTCAATGTCTGTGTCTTTTCCACAGAGATAACCATTTCCAGCCCATCCAATGCCACACTGGTAAACACATTTTTTTACATTTTACATTTAAAATGTGCTTTAATAGGGTGCAATGGGGCAAGTACTTTTTTGGTCCATACCACAAGTCAAAATCCACTGTAAAACTACAAAATCACAGCCAGTCAGAACATATACAATGTTTAATATTTAGATACTCAGGGCAGGAGTTTGGACCAATGAGATTACACTGTAGGAAGGGCCACCAAGTGTGACGTGAGAAAACGAGAAAGCAAGTGACCGAAGTTTACCTGACAAGTGATGGTGCCGTCTCTTTCCTCTTTGCACAGTGCGTTGGGATCGCAAGGGTTCTGCAGGCGGTTTCCACAGCTTTTCTCTGGTTTACAGCCTCTGATCTGGTCTCCTGTAAATCCGGTCTTACATCTGCCACACTGATATGATCCCTACAAATATCCATACATAACACAAGCATTAAAATACTGTTTTCCTTTGCTTTGCATGTAGGATTGTGTTATTGAAGACATCGATTCTCACCACAGAGTTCACACAGATGGAGTTTTGCGTGCAACCTCCATTATCTGGTCCTTTACACTCATCTATATCATCACACACCTATGGGAAGACAACAGAAATGCATTACAGATTGATGTGTAACTGGTGTCCAAGTACATGCAACATAAAAGCATAAGATATGAATTTAAAAGGCAACTGACATGGACAGTAATTGTTTATAAAAAAGCGTTTAAAGGAAATATTTACACCCAAATTTAAATTCTCTCATTATACATTTACCCTGATGCCATCCTAGATGTGTATGACTTGTACGTCTTTCTACAGTAGAGCACAAATTACGATTTTTAGAAGAAGATAGAGCTCCTATATTGCAAGTAATCAAATGCCAGTACTTTGACGGTCTAAAAGTAATATTTAGGCAGCATAAAAGTAATTCACATGACTCCAGTTGATCAATGAATGTCTTCTGAAGCGAATGGATAGGTTTATAATAAGTACTCTATAATAAGTCGATAATTAAAATGCTTTAAACTTTAAATCAGGGTTCCCGTCCAGGGCTCTGATGCTGTTTGAAATGGCCGAACTCTCCTATTTGGGTGAACTATTCCTGAATAAACCTACAATTTAGTTTGGGTTGTATTTTGATTTAAAGCAAGTGAAATCTGTATTGTAGATGTTTTCTTTTTCTTTTCGAGTGAAATAAGTATGATCACTGTAATTCTTTCTTGCATTAAAACACATGAAAAGGTTTGCTTTGTATTTGCTTGCGCATAAATTAAATGTGTTTGTATGGGCTTGCGGTCAAAAGAGTATATTTTGAAAGACTTGAGCGCCCGGCAATGTGCAAGACAGAACGGCACGAGAAAAAACGTATATTACCCTAGCCGTGACGTACCTGTTTATGTGTTTGTGCAAAGGCCACGCCCACTCCCTCCACTGGTTTACCAGTGAATCCAAGAGGACATGCCTCACAGCGGAACCCTGGTGACATGTTCACGCACCTCACGCCAGGGAAACAGGGGTTAAACTGACACTGCAATGAACGCACGGCCATGCATGCCAGGTTAAAAGAGTCATTCAAACATGGTGTCAGAAGAACAAACTGCAATAATGAGAAGATCCCGTCATATACAGGTACACACATACCTCATTAACATCATCACAGCTATAGCCATCTCCAGTGTATCCTTCAGGGCATGGACCGCATTCCACACCCTCTACGGTTTCTATGCACATATCGTCACGGAAACATGTTCCGGGAGCGCACTTTGGTTTCACCACCTCCGTTCCACCCAGCCCTAGTATATAACCAATCATTTCAATGTTGCATGTTTGGTGTGCTTTGAACTATTCAAGATAGGTTAATGGTGGGACACCATAATTGCATCTCTGCTTCAAAGCAATGCCTTGAGTGTTTGTTTGGCAAGTGTTGGCATGCCAAATGCACAAACATCAACCTTCGGCTCTCATCAAATGTCTTACCACATGCCTGGCACTCTGAGATGGTGTTTCTTAAGAAAGATGTTTCCTTCACCTGTAAAAGTGTGTACACACACAAACAAATTAGAAAAGTAAATCATATATGGTGGTAATTAAGGACATTAAACAAAATATACCGTAATAGGCAGGAAAATAAAATGGTTTAAGATTTTACCTGCTGAATAAGAACATCTTTCAGCTCGTTAATCACCTTCGTTAACTCCAGCATCTGAGTTGTAAGCTGTTTTGTATTAAGACCTTAATAAACAAACACAGCTCACCGGGTTATCATACAAGCAATGTATTCTCTCTCTCTCTTTCTCTCTCTCTCTCTTTCCCTATGTATATCTCTCTTTGTGTTAACTGGGTGCTGTATATAGAGCTGCAGTTGTATTTAACCTGGAACAATTGTTTTATTGAATGCAATGCAAATGTTACTATATCATTACCTAAAGTCTGTACGGAGTCACTCTGATGGGTGTGGCAGTCCTGCAGCAAGGCAACATTTTCCACTGAATCACCATATGCCAGTTTGAGCTCCTCTAATTCCTCCTGCCAGTCAGAACACAGAGAGCACAGTGGGGCATTTATGTGGGTGTATTATACCAGCGTGAACTGAAAGCCATCCAGTAAGTCTCTCGTCATGCGAGAAAGTTATGATTAAATATGCTGTATACTTGTGCTTTCCCCTGCATAGTTCTGAGCTCCACACCCTGGTGATTGTTTATGCCATTAAACACTGCCGGTAAATCTCGCAGCGTTTCCACCAGCCTGCAGTCCAGGTGTAACTCCACCCCGGGCACAGGTAACACCCCCTGAGTGTTTGGGAATGCCCCCGGCTGGCCCACTTCCAGTCCCTTAAGATGGAAGAGCAAGTGATGCTTCTCACCATCGGCTAGTTTCAGATTGTTTAAGGTAACAGTACTCATCCTACCATCTCGGCGAAGGTATCGCAAGGTAGCTGAAGAAAGAGATAAAGAGACAAAGGCTTGGTTCACATTGCATCCGATCTGTAGACATCGACTGCCAATCATTTTACAAGTGATAAAATTAGATATGTTTGTTCAGACAATGTAGTAAATATCCACTATTTCTACATTAGTCACCATAGAAATGACTTTAGCATCAACACAATGTAAAGAGACATAAGAAAGTAACTCATTGTGGATATTTTGCCTTTTCTCACATCTATCATTCTCAAGCTTATCAGACTTTCTATATAATATGAATAAAATGTAAACTAATAAATTCAAACACAACTGTAGACACTACTGCGCTTTGTATTTAATGCTAGTCACGTCGTATCCCAAATGACTAAAACAAATTGAAATTCAATCTGACCAATAGAAAATGTGCAAAAATCTGATTTAAATCAGATTATAAACCACATCTGAATGTTTGGGGTTTTTGGGAGCAACTTGGGGCTCCAAGGGCACTTCGGGATGTGGAGTCATGTGGGCCGGGAATTGAACCACCAACTCTGCGATTAGTGGCCGACCCGCTCTACCACACAAGCCACAGCCGCCCCTCATTTGACAGAATTTGTGGCATTATATTGATTAAAACAAAAAGTTATTTTGACTTGTCCCTCATTTTCTTGGTAACAGTGAGGCACTTATAATGGAAGTAAATGGGGGGCCAATTTTTGAACGTTAAAATACTCCCCGTTTCAAAAGTTTAGCCACAAGACATAAAGGATATATGTGTAAAAAAATATTTCAGTGTGATAAAACCACTTACCAACATTTTCTGTGTAAAGTCATAGAAAATTTTACAACTTTGTTGCCATGACCCCTAAAACCCTAAAATGACTATAAAAATTCAGATTTAAACAACTGTACAGCTCAAATAATGCATGAGTTTTGACCGAAAAATAAGTGCAAGTGATTTTATAAAATAATAAGCGTCACATTTCTGCTTTTAAACCCTCTAAACCCTTTTAAGCCCCATTCACTTCCGTTGTAAGTGCCCTCACGGTAACCTTGATTTTTGCTTTTTTAAAAGAAAAGAAGCAACGAGTCGAAATTAATTTTTGTGGTAATCAACATTATGCCACAAATGCTTTTATTGAACCCGGAATATTCCTTTAACAAATGGAACCATTTAAAAAACATTTTTTTAATTGAAATTAATAATAAAAGAAAGTTAAGACGCCAAAGTAGTTCTTTTTTTTTTTAAATAAACATGCATATAAAAATGTCATAGATATTGAAAATGCTCTCACCTTTGTTGAGTTTTCCCTGCACAGTAAACTCGAAGTATTTGCTGTTGTCTCGAGGATTGTACAGGCTGAATACAGTGGTTCCGGTTCTAGGTTGAAGACGGAAGGTTGTGAGAATAAAAAGTTCTGTTACTCCCTGCTCTGCCAAACCACCGTGCAGGAGATCCGGCAGACAGTCTGGCGACGTTAAGAGGTTATACACTGCGGGGAAATGTCATTCAAATGTTACATAAGCGTTATACTCAAGTCTTTCAAACACAAAGCATTCCACTCACAAACATGTAGTGTATTCCTTAGGCTAATGCATGCTGGGATTGATGCCCAGGTCTTTTAGATTGATGTAATTCTGTTAGACTGTAAATGCTGTTGCTGTTTATTTAGCCACTTGCATGTGGCTCTGAATAAATCGTAAAGCATTTCTTGCTCTGTTAATTTTCAACATGACAAGAACTAGTCAATTTTGTATGTGTTAATAACTAGAAAACCATAGCAGCCATCTTCCAACCACCCAGAACACCATAGCAACTGCCAGTCAACACCCTAGCAACCACCCAGAACACCTTAGCAACTTTCCTGCAGTGCCCTTGTGACCACAGAGAATACACTGATAAATGTCTTGCAACCACCCAGAACACCTTAGCAACAGCCAAGCAACCACTCTGGACCCCCTAGCAACTACCTAACAACACAAGTGTAACCACTCTAGTAACAGCTCTAACAACCATCTTGCAACCAACCAGAACACCCTAGCAACTACCTAACAGTACCCTAGCAACCACCCTGAAAACCTTAGTAACTGCCTATCAATGTGATTTTAACCATCCAAAACCCCTAATAAACCATCTTGTAACCACCAAGAACACCCTAGAAACCACCTAGCAACCACCCAGTACACCATAGCAACTTTCAATGCCCATGTGATCACTCAGATCATCATATCAGCCATATTGCAACCACCTAGAACACCCTTGCAAACACCCAGCAAAGCAATAGCAAACACCCAGAACAACCTAGCAACTGACTAGCAGTGCCCTTGTAACCACTCAGAACAGCCTGGCAATCACCCAATAATGCCCTCCAACCACCTAGAACACCTAGCAACTGTCAATACCCATGTAACCTCTCAGATCATCCTAGTAGCCATCTTACAACCAGCCTGATAATCCTATCAAACACCAAGCAATGCCCTAGCAACCACCCAGAACACCCTAGTAGCTGACCATGAATGCCTAAAAACCACTGAAAACACCCTAGTAACCACCTAGCAATGTCATAGCAACTGACAAGTTACTGACACCTTAGCAACCAGCTAGCAACCACTTAGAATGCCTTAGAAAGAGACTAGGAATCCCTTGTAACCACTCTGAACACAATAGCAACCATCTAACAACCTCTTCAAACACCCTAGTAACTAACAAGTAATAATACCCTTGTAACCACTCGGAACACTTTAGCAACCATCTTGCAACCACCCAGAACACCCTAGCAACCAGCAAACAACACCCTTGCAACCAACGAGAACACCCAAGCAACTGACTAGTTACACCCCAAAACCACTCAAAACACCCTAGCAACCACCTAGCAATGTCATAACAACTGACAAGTTACTGACACCTTAGCAACCATCTAGCAACCACTTAGAACGCCCTAGCAAGAGACTAGGAATCCCTTGTAACCACTGAAAACACCTTAGCAACCACCCAGAACACCCAAGCAACCACTTAGAACAAGCAATGCCCTGGCAACCACCAAAACGTGTCTGCAACTTTTACACGTCAAAGCACCATTAAAATGCACAAATCAAGGTACACTTCTTAAAATGACCGTGTGGTCTATTGGAGTCCAGAATAAACTGTAAATTCTTCAAATTAATATCTAGAGTTTTAAATTGAAACACATTAAACTCTAACTGTAGCAACTGGTCTTCATTTAATTGATATTGATACGGACTGGGATTGAGTTGGATCTCATCCATTGAATGCTTTGAGTGGAAAGCTTCATGGAAACCAGGTGAATGGTCAGCCGTTGTGGTTACACCGCTAGTACAGATGTTAGTTGTTATGGTAATGGAGGTTTGCCATTTGCTGAACAGGCAAATATTATGGTGTGTGAAAAAAAGTTATTTTAACGACATGGCAAGGACATCTTTCCAATACGTGAGCTAAAAGAGATAGCCTGACTTTTGTTTTCATACTGCACTGCAGCTATCGAAAATATAATTACCAAATGCAACAAAGCAATATTCCCACAAAAACCAAAATCTGGTTGGAAACATTAGGAAACTCAGGGACGTTTAAATTCCAACAGCTAAAATCATAAACCACTATTCCATCTTTCTTTGGTCTTTGTCTCTCTTATGATAAATTAAGAGTAATAGATCATCCGTTTCAAACACTCGCAGCGTTGCGTTTGTTGTTTTAATCAATCATGTGTGTTCACAGATGGTGTGTTGAAATGTTTACATGCGGACGGTGATTACAAACTCGTGTGATTTGACTTTATATATTATTTGTCACCCTAATGTTGAAACGTGCATCAGCACACATGTTCTAAAGTAAATGTTGCATTGAAATAAATGAAGATAATGTTTAGGTGAAAATAGACTGCTTGTGTATGAGGACTTTAAGTATTGTGTCCACCTTTTCGTTTTTGCACTTTCAATGAAATAATGCAGTCTCATCATTTCTACAAAAGACATTATGACTTCTACAGCCCAGGATGAAGTACTGTTCCCACACACACACACACACACACACACACACACACACACACATACACACACACACACATGTTGTGTTTCCATGTTTTATGGGGACTTTCCATAGACATAATGGTTTTTATACTGTACAAACTTTATATTCTATCCCCTAAACCTAACCCTACCCCTAAACCTAACCCTCACAGAAAACTTTCTGCATTTTTACATTTTCAAAAAACATAATTTAGTATGATTTATAAGCTGTTTTCCTCATGGGGACCGACAAAATGTCCCCACAAGGTCAAAAATTTCGGGTTTTACTATCCTTATGGGGACATTTGGTCCCCACAAAGTGATAAATACACGCTCACACATACACACACACACACATACACACACACACACACACACACACACACACACACACACACACACACACATATCCACGTATAGCATAGTCACTTATCTCAATGAGGACATAAGATAGACTTCAATTGTTCTTATATAAAAGAAAATATTTTGGTGAAAAAAATTGCTTTTTTATTATTAGTTTTTTTTTATGTTTTTCTAACATCCCTTCAGAGAGGTTTTGTCAGATTTAGCTCATTCTGTCCCCAAACACATGAACTATTTCTCACAAAAACTGAGATGACCAAATTGAAAATGGGAAAGGAAATCAATCTGAGAGACTTTAAAAAGTTCAGCCATTAGAAAAGAACTCAGAGACTTTTTCGAGCGAGACAGCCACTGAAAAACGACTCAGCATGAGATTTTACAAGACAACGAGAGAGTGAGACACATGAGGAAAAGAGAGAGGGAGTGAATGAAACCACAATTGAAGTGACAAGGATGTCATGAAAACACTCTTCTTTTGAATTAAATCCAGTAACACGACTAGTTCTGAATTTACGCAACATTTGAACCTTAAAAAATGAATATGTGTACTCACCGGTTGACTCTGCATTTGCTGAGCTGAGACTCAGCATGAAAGAAATGGCCATCAGAAGAAGCATTGGCGCAGCCATCCTATAGTAACCCTTCTGCCACTCCACAGGAGTGTGGAAGAGCTGAGCTTTGATTTCTTTGCGTCTTCTGCCTTTAATGACTAGTATTTGTGAGTTTGTGTGCGTATGTTGCTGTAAAGTCTATTAGTAAAGAGAAAATCTGACTGATTGAGTCAAATCTTCAGCTCTCGAAGAGTGCATTTGTGTGGGGACCAGCAGAAAAGAGTTGGTTCTGTGTGCCTTCAGGTTTTAATGATGCATATGTGTGTAAGTGTTAGGGAGAGGTAATAGCCTGTCTACCAACTCTTAGCAGCTGTGGTAGGCGGAGTTATGACTGTAACAGATGCCCCCATGCCGAGGGGGGCGGAGCTAAGTGTGGTGCTGTACAATTGGCCGACCTGGCTTAACACTTAATGGGACCTTTTATGAGGTTCCATTTGTTCCACAGCATTCAACCGGCTTTTCCCCACCAGTTGTCCTTGTTTTCACATTTTATTTCATATTTTGACTGACAGGTGCTGTAAAATATGTCTGCCGAGGTGGATCCTTGGGGAATTGTTTAAAGTTAACTGGACGGAGTGCTGCTAATGTTCCATGAACGTCTGATTCTTGCCCAAAGGATTCAGCACTAAAACATAAATTAAAACGTCAGATACACATGTGACCACCTGACACAAATACTGGTAACAGTCTTTTAATGATACAGGAGCAATTCAAACCAATTATCTCATCTTTCAACTCCGAATGAGTATTCATTGAAGCATTTTACAAAGGCAAAGAAATGTTGTATGTGGGTATTGCACGCTGGATTTCACTCTAGAGAGAATTCTATTGTTTTAAAAGTGTGTGCACGCCTTTATAAGGTAATTGTGCAGATTATGAACAATCATAAGAAACTGAACTAACTGATTTGAGGATATTCAGGATTGTGAACGCTGATACACAATTGTATATTGAAACAAACACTGTCAGGTTTATGCATAGGCAAGTTCAGTAACACTACACATAATCTTTTCACGAGCGCTACAGAAAAGAATTGAGAATAAAAGAAAAAAATGTCTGTGTATTTTCTTTGAAGCTTCGGTTTTCATCATCGATTTATCTTTTGTGAAAAAAGTTTGTGCATATGAGCTGACATCGCTTCTGTATCAGCTTTGACATTTTTTTTTAAAGTCTGTAGTTTTAACTGCACCCAGCAGCTAAACAGTTTGCATAAATACATTTGATTGAATAAGACTCGGTAAAATGTGCTCACCCAAAATTTGCTGTTTCATGTTTTGGCGTAAAGTGTAACTGAATTATGGCCAGACAAGCTTAAACACGCACGCTCCTTTAGAACTGGACCATGGAATGCTTGACTAACACCAATGCTGTTGCACTTGTCTGTCTGTCTGTCTGTCTGTCTATCTCTCTGTCTGTCTGTCTATCTATCTGTCTGTCTGTCTGTCATCAGTCTTTATTTTCCATCTATCTATCTATCTATCTATCTATCTATCTATCTATCTATCTATCTATCTATCTATCTATCTATCTATCTATCTATCTATCTATCTATCTATCTATCTAACTATCTGTCTGTCTGTCTGTCTGTCTGTCTATCTCTCTGTCTGTCTGTCTGTCTGTCTGTCTGTCTGTCTATCTATCTGTCTGTCTGTCTGTTATCAGTCTTTATTTTCCATCTATCTATCTATCTATCTATCTATCTATCTATCTATCTATCTATCTGTCTGTCTGTCTGTCTGTCTGTCTGTCTGTCTGTCTGTCTGTCTGTCTGTCTGTCTGTCTATCTCTCTGTCTGTCTGTCTGTCTGTCTGTCTATCTATCTATCTGTCTGTCTGTCTGTCATCAGTCTTTATTTTCCATCTATCTATCTATCTATCTGTCTGTCTGTCTGTCTGTCTATCTATCTGTCTGTCTGTCTGTCTGTCTATCTCTCTGTCTGTCTGTCTGTCTGTCTGTCTATCTATCTATCTATCTATCTATCTGTCTGTCTGTCTGTCATCAGTCTTTATTTTCCATCTATCTATCTATCTATCTATCTATCTATCTATCTATCTATCTATCTATCTATCTATCTATCTATCTATCTATCTATCTATCTATCTATCTATCTATCTATCTAATAACTTGTGGCTGTGGCATGATTAATTGAGTTCATTTTTTAACATGTTATTTTGTATTTAAATTGATAGCCTTAGTAATTAAAAGATTCAAATTTGTTATAAATATTTATAGAAATAATACAATTTCCACCGCACTTTTCTGTGTGCCAATAGATTTTAATTTGCGCTAACCGGTGCTAACAAAAAGTGTAAAGCCCTGCTCAAAGTTGATCAACTTGGACTAAAAATCACAAAACCCCAATTCTGAATTCATGGCATCTTTAAAGCACCAAAGCAGACATGATAAAAGAACTAGAGAATGAAAAGCTATTTGTGGAACTTAATCAGCATGTAACATCTGTTTTGGTTTCATCAGGTTCCATTCGAGTGTTGTGTAAAAAGTGTCAAAACAGTCCAAACTGGTCGGTGCGTGTCAGGTCGGTGCATGTCCCCAGAACAGGTTAAGAGGACATTCTACCATTCCAGTCAAGCTCAAGAGAATACTGCCCCAAGGAAGGTCAAGAGAAAACTTCCTCTTGAGTCAAGAGAACATTCTACTGCCCCAGTTTGCCCCGTCCTGGCAATTACATGCTCCTAAAGTCCATGTAACATGGTCAGTTACACAGGCTGTTAAAAGCCTCAATAAACACGTACTGAACGGAGTCTGTGTCTGAGAGGGATAACTTGGATTCGAGCAAAGTCAATAGACACACAATCTTATTGTGTCTGCTAAAAGGCTCACAACTCTGAATCACATTATTGTGGCCATCCTAACACAAACATAAAGATGGATATGTGTCTTTGTCTCTGCAACTGAACCTTTGCACTCACACATGGTAAGATCATTAGCAGGGTCGTCTTACCGTGAACTAACAGCCTCCATCAGGCCATCTCACCCTACTGGAACAAAAGGACACTGTGTGTGTGTGTGTGTGTGTGTGTGTGTCCGCCTGTTCTACTGACAGATCCAACAGACATTCTGAGAAAGTCTCAAGGCCAGCATCCTGTTGTAACAAAAGTACACACCAGAGGAAGGTGGTTTGAATCAGAACATTCCAGATCTTTGCCCACCTGGGTCTTAACATACCCATAATGCTTCAAAAAGCTTTAATGACAGAGCAGTCTCAGCTAAAGACTGTAATTTTGGCTGCTCACAGACACACACGGCTGTGTTCGGCCCTCTGATTAGGATGTGGGATTATGTCACTCACCACAAGATCTCGTGGTTGGCCACTGGTCAGTGTGACCGACCAATAAGCGGTTTGGATATAAGTGCTGAATGAGTGCGCTACATCAGAATCAAACAAGTCTGTTATTAATGATGCAGACCGCCATGAGTAATGCACCGGATTTTTGCCACATGAGTAGTTACAGAATATAGATTTGTTCATTTCTGTCTCTAACAAGCATAAAAAGAAGAAAATTGCCATAGTTTGTCCGTAAATGTACTGTAGTGAAAACTGGAATCAAAACGCAAACTGTTTAAATTGCGGTGCTTGTCAGGCCATTGCTATGCGGATGCTAATGTGTCCTGAGTGGGATTTAGCACATTGCTATGCGGATGCTAATGTGTTCTGAGTGGGATTTAGCACATTGCTATGCGGATGCTAATGTGTTCTGAGTGGGATTTAGCACATTGCTATGCGGATGCTAATGTGTTCTGAGTGGGATTTAGCACATTGGTTGCTACGTGGTCCTGGGTGGTTACGAGGCCGTTGCTAGGTAGTTGCTAGGTAGATGCTAATTTTACCCAAATCAAAAGAGGAATGGAATCAAGGCGCTGATCAACAAGGCACATTTTAAAAGAAAAGTTCACCCAAAAATCGACGTTTTGTCATTTTTTACTCACCCTCATGTTGTTCCAAACCCGTATGGCTTGCGACTTTTTTCCATACAATGAAAGTGAATGGTGACTGAGGCTCACAATCTGCCCAACCTCTCCTTTTGTGTTTCAGGGAAGAAAGAAAGTCATACAAGTTTGGAATAACATAAGGGTGAATAAATGATGACAGAATTTTCATATTTGGGAGAACTATCCCTTTAAGGCTTTAGAAAAGCAAGCGGTGCAAATCTGCAGTCACACGCTCCAAACCTCAAAGACACATCAGCAGAGATGAATGAGAGCGTGTGATGGTTGATGTTTTGGAGTGTTTGTGACTATTTGTGTGTGTGTGTGTGTGTGTGTGTGTGTGTGTGTGTGTGTGTGTGTGGTGAGTTAGGCAGCACATGGAAGCTATTACTCAGGTACAGAAGCTCCACAGTAAATGCTTGTCTTTGCATTTTTCTATCGGACAAAAACAGGTTTAAAGTGACTGTAAAGGTACATATAGGGCTGAAAAACATCTTTAACATCTTAATGTCTTTCATATGTTAATATTTGTTTTTTCAAGGCAACAATGAGACTAAATGGAGAACAAATTGAAGTTTTTGCGGAAGTCTCCTGCATCTCCTATTTTTTCCATATGTGTCTCCTCTAGTTTCAGAAGAGATCTCAGTAATGTGCTCAGATTAGCCAAATCAAAAGTCAGAGATCTCAATATGAACTCAAACATTTCTCATCCAAATCCTCAAGAGCATTGCATTTAAACCTCTTTAACACCCCGACTACAACTGAAGGTGCATCACGTGTTTATACAGCATCATAGATGATATTTTATGAGTGCGCCCCCGATGCCTTCGGTTGAGGGGGTTGAAGGACGTCTCAGTCATAGGTGTGAATCTTTAGCCATGACTTTTTCTTTGTTACATATTTAAATAACATCTAACGGTTACATTAAAGCTGGAATGCGATGTTACCGGTCTTTTGGTCATCTTTTGTGACATTAAATAACATTAAAATAATAACTAGATAGGTCAAGTTTGTCATGAAAACCTGTGATGTTGTCTTGACAAAGCATTGTCTGAAAGTTTGCACTTTTTAAAAGTTTGTATTTTGCTGGTGAAGCTAAATGTGAATCTACCAGGAACCCATTATCCTCCAATGCTACCATATTCCAGAACTGCACCCTACCTGGAGTGTCCAGAAATACGAGGTGTCAA